>NW_028141346.1:0-73208 GCF_030444845.1 Prenolepis imparis | reverse complement strand
AACATTATTAGCTATAACATCGATTTTAAAAATTCTGTATAATTACACATGTATAGATACGAACAAAATGGAAAGCGGTACAAACGTCTGCAGGCAATTACAAAACAGCACCCGTATACAAAATTGAAACATCCCATAAATGACATTATTAGCTCTAATATCAATTTTGAACATTCGATATATTTGTACCTGTAAAGGTACCTTTACAGGTACAAACGAAACAGAAAGAAATACAAACGTCTGCAGACGGTAATAAAACAGCACCCGTATACAAAATTGAAATATCCCAAAAATGACATTATTAGCTCTAATATCAATTTTGAACATTCGGTATATTTACACCTGTAAGGGTATAAAGAAAACAAAAAGCAATACAAACGTCAGCAGACGGTAACAAGCGTTTACAGAATTAAAATTTCTCATAAAATGACATTATTAGCTATAACATCAATTTTAAAAATTCTGTATAATTACACCTGTATAGATACGAACAAAATGGAAAGCGGTACAAACGTCTGCAGGCAATTACAAAACAGCACCCGTATGCAGAATTGAAATATCCCAAAAATGACATTATTAGTGGCACTGTCCGCACTTAGCACCCTTCGCAAAACCTTGCAAAAAAGCGGTACAAAAATGACATTATTAGCTCTAATATCAATTTTGAACATTCGGTATATTTACACCTGTAAGGGTATAAAGAAAACAGAAAGCAATACAAACGTCAGCAGACGGTAACAAAACAGCGTTTACAGAATTAAAATTTCTTCATTATTAGCTGTAACATCAATTAACAAAATTCGATATATTTACACCTGTATAGATACGAACAAAATGGAAAGCGGTACAAACGTCTGCAGGCAATTACAAAATAGCACCCGTATGCAGAATTGAAATATCTCAAAAATGACTGTATAGATACGAACAAAATGGAAAGCGGTACAAGTGTCTGCAGTCAATTACAAAATAGCACCCGTATACAAAATTGAAACATCCCAAAAATGACATTATTAGCTCTAATATCAATTTTGAACATTCGATATATTTGTACCTGTAAAGGTACCTTTACAGGTACAAACGAAACAGAAAGCAATACAAACGTCTGCAGACGGTAACAAAACAGCGTTTACAGAATTAAAATTTCTCATAAAATGACATTATTAGCTATAACATCAATTTTAAAAATTCTGTATAATTACACCTGTATAGATACGAACAAAATGGAAAGCGGTACAAACGTCTGCAGACAATTACAAAATAGCACCCGTATGCAGAATTGATATATCTCAAAAATGACTGTATAGATACAAACAAAATGGAAAGCGGTACAAGCGTCTGCAGTCAATTACAAAACAGCACCCGTATACAAAATTGAAACATCCCAAAAATGACATTATTAGCTCTAATATCAATTTTGAACATTAGATGTATTTGTACCTGTAAAGGTACCTTTACAGGTACAAACGAAATAGAAAGCAATACAAACGTCTGCAGACGGTAACAAAACAGCGTTTACAGAATTAAAATTTCTCATAAAATGACATTATTAGCTATAACATCAATTAACAAAATTCGATATATTTACACCTGTATAGATACGAACAAAATGGAAAGCGGTACAAACGTCTGCAGTCAATTACAAAACAGCACCCGTATACAAAATTGAAACATCCCAAAAATGACATTTTTAGCTCTAATATCAATTTTGAACATTCGGTATATTTACACCTGTAAGGGTATAAAGAAAACAGAAAGCAATACAAACGTAAGCAGACGGTAACAAAACAGCGTTTACAGAATTAAAATTTCTCATAAAATGACATTATTAGCTATAACATCAATTTTAAAAATTCTGTATAATTACACCTGTATAGATACGAACAAAATGGAAAGCGGTACAAACGTCTGCAGGCAATTACAAAATAGCATCCGTATGCAGAATTGAAATATCTCAAAAATGACTGTATAGATATGAACAAAATGGAAAGCGGTACAAGCGTCTGCAGTCAATTACAAAACAGCACCCGTATACAAAATTGAAACATCCCAAAAATGACATTATTAGCTCTAATATCAATTTTGAACATTCGATATATTTGTACCTGATATAAAGGTACCTTTACAGGTACAAACGAAACAGAAAGCAATACAAACGTCTGCAGACGGTAACAAAACAGCTTTTACAGAATTAAAATTTCTCATAAAATGACATTATTAGCTATAACATCAATTTTAAAAATTCTGTATAATTACACCTGTATAGATACGAACAAAATGGAAAGCAATACAAACGTCTGCAGGCAATTACAAAACAGCACCCGTATACAAAATTGAAATATCCCAAAAATGACATTATTAGCTCTAATATCAACTTTGAACATTCGGTATATTTACACCTGTAGTAGTACAAATTAAACGGAAAGCGGTACAAACGTCTGCAGGCAATTATAAAACGGCACCCGTATAGAAAATTGAAATATCCCAAAAATGACATTATTAGCTCTAATATCAATTTTGAACATTCGATATATTTGTACCTATAAAGGTACCTTTACAGGTACAAACGAAACAGAAAGCAATACAAACGTCTGCAGACGGTAACAAAACAGCGTTTACAGAATTAAAATTTCTCATAAAATGACATTATTAGCTGTAACATCAATTTTTAAAACTCGGTGTATTTACACCTGTAGGGGTACAAACGAAACGGAAAGCGGTACAAACGTCTGCAGGCAATTACAAAACGGCACCCGTATACAAAATTGAAATATCCCAAAAATGACATTATTAGCTCTAATATCAATTTTGAACATTCGGTATATTTACACCTGTAAGGGTATAAAGAAAACAGAAAGCAATACAAACGTCAGCAGACGGTAACAAAACAGCGTTTACAGAATTAAAATTTTTCATAAAATGACATTATTAGCTATAATCAATTTTAAAAATTCTGTATAATTACACTGTATAGATACGAACAAAATGGAAAGCGGTACAAACATTTGCAGGCAATTACAAAACAGTACCCGTATGCAGAATTGAAATATCCCAAAAATGACATTATTAGTGGCACTGTCCGCACCCTTCGCAAAACCTTGCAAAAAAGCGGTACAAAAAGACATTATTAGCTCTAATATCAATTTTGAACATTCGGTATATTTACACCTGTAAGGGTATAAAGAAAACAGAAAGCAATACAAACGTCTGCAGATGGTAACAAAACAGCGTTTACAGAATTAAAATTTCTCAAAAAATGACATTATTAGCTGTAACATCAACTTAAAAAATTCTGTATAATTACACCTGTATAGTTACGAACAAAATGGAAAGCGGTACAAACGTCTGCAGGCAATTACAAAACAGCACCCGTATACAAAATTGAAATATCCCAAAAATGACATTTTTAGCTCTAATATCAATTTTGAACATTCGGTATATTTACACCTGTAAGGGTATAAAGAAAACAGAAAGCAATACAAACGTCAGCAGACGGTAACAAAACAGCGTTTACAGAATTAAAATTTCTTCATTATTAGCTGTAACATCAATAAATTCGATATATTTACACCTGTATAGATACGAACAAAATGGAAAGCGGTACAAAC
This sequence comes from Prenolepis imparis, assembly GCF_030444845.1. Taxonomy (NCBI): domain Eukaryota; kingdom Metazoa; phylum Arthropoda; class Insecta; order Hymenoptera; family Formicidae; genus Prenolepis; species Prenolepis imparis. The sequence goes on along the minus strand of NW_028141346.1, from coordinate 69,603 downwards.
GTCTGCAGGCAATTACAAAATAGCACCCGTATGCAGAATTGATATATCTCAAAAATGACTGTATAGATACGAACAAAATGAAAAGCGGTACAAACGTCTGCAGGCAATTACAAAACAGCACCCGTATACAAAATTGAAATATCCCAAAAATGACATTTTTAGCTCTAATATCAATTTTGAACATTCGGTATATTTACACCTGTAAGGGTATAAAGAAAACAGAAAGCAATACAAACGTCAGCAGACGGTAACAAGCGTTTACAGAATTAAAATTTCTCATAAAATGACATTATTAGCTATAACATCAATTTTAAAAATTCTGTATAATTACACCTGTATAGATACGAACAAAATGGAAAGCGGTACAAACGTCTGCAGGCAATTACAAAACAGCACCCGTATGCAGAATTGAAATATCCCAAAAATGACATTATTAGTGGCACTGTCCGCACTTAGCAAAACCTTGCAAAAAAGCGGTACAAAAATGACATTATTAGCTCTAATATCAATTTTGAACATTCGGTATATTTACACCTGTAAGGGTATAAAGAAAACAGAAAGCAATACAAACGTCAGCAGACGGTAACAAAACAGCGTTTACAGAATTAAAATTTCTTCATTATTAGCTGTAACATTAATTAACAAAATTCGATATATTTACACCTGTATAGATACGAACAAAATGGAAAGCGGTACAAACGTCTGCAGGCAATTACAAAATAGCACCCGTATGCAGAATTGAAATATCTCAAAAATGACTGTATAGTTACGAACAAAATGGAAAGCGGTACAAACGTCTGCAGGCAATTACAAAACAGCACCCGTATACAAAATTGAAATATCCCAAAAATGACATTTTTAGCTCTAATATCAATTTTGAACATTCGGTATATTTACACCTGTAAGGGTATAAAAAAAACAGAAAGCAATACAAACGTCAGCAGATGGTAACAAAACAGCGTTTACAGAATTAAAATTTCTCATAAAATGACATTATTAGCTATAACATCAATTTTAAAAATTCTGTATAATTACACCTGTATAGATACGAACAAAATGGAAAGCGGTACAAACGTCTGCAGGCAATTACAAAACAGCACCCGTATGCAGAATTGAAATATCTCAAAAATGACTGTATAGATACGAACAAAATGGAAAGCGGTACAAGCGTCTGCAGTCAATTACAAAACAGCACCCGTATACAAAATTGAAACCCAAAAATGACATTATTAGCTCTAATATCAATTTTGAACATTCGATATATTTGTACGTGTAAAGGTACCTTTACAGGTACAAACGAAACAGAAAGCAATACAAACGTCAGCAGACGGTATCAAAACAGCGTTTACAGAATTAAAATTTCTCATAAAATGACATTATTAGCTATAACATCAATTTTAAAAATTCTGTATAATTACACCTGTATAGATACGAACAAAATGGAAAGCGGTACAAACGTCTGCAGGCAATTACAAAATAGCACTTGTATGCAGAATTGAAATATCCCAAAAATGACATTATTAGCTCTAATATCAATTTTGAACATTCGGTGTATTTATACCTGTAGGGGTACAAACAAAACGGAAAGCAATACAAACATCCCAAATACGAAACATCCCAAAAATGACATTTTTAGCTCTAATATCAATTTTGAACATTCGGTATATTTACACCTGTAAGGGTATAAAGAAAACAGAAAGCAATACAAACGTCAGCAGACGGTAACAAAACAGCGTTTACAGAATTAAAATTTCTTCATTATTAGCTGTAACATCAATAAATTCGATATATTTATACCTGTATAGATATGAACAAAATGGAAAGCGGTACAAACGTCTGCAGGCAATTACAAAATAGCACCCGTATGCAGAATTGATATATCTCAAAAATGACTGTATAGATACGAACAAAATGAAAAGCGGTACAAACGTCTGCAGGCAATTACAAAACAGCACCCGTATACAAAATTGAAATATCCCAAAAATGACATTTTTAGCTCTAATATCAATTTTGAACATTCGGTATATTTACACCTGTAAGGGTATAAAGAAAACAGAAAGCAATACAAACGTCAGCAGACGGTAACAAGCGTTTACAGAATTAAAATTTCTCATAAAATGACATTATTAGCTATAACATCAATTTTAAAAATTCTGTATAATTACACCTGTATAGATACGAACAAAATGGAAAGCGGTACAAACGTCTGCAGGCAATTACAAAACAGCACCCGTATGCAGAATTGAAATATCCCAAAAATGACATTATTAGTGGCACTGTCCGCACTTAGCACCCTTCGCAAAACCTTGCAAAAAAGCGGTACAAAAATGACATTATTAGCTCTAATATCAATTTTGAACATTCGGTATATTTACACCTGTAAGGGTATAAAGAAAACAGAAAGCAATACAAACGTCAGCAGACGGTAACAAAACAGCGTTTACAGAATTAAAATTTCTTCATTATTAGCTGTAACATTAATTAACAAAATTCGATATATTTACACCTGTATAGATACGAACAAAATGGAAAGCGGTACAAACGTCTGCAGGCAATTACAAAATAGCACCCGAATGCAGAATTGAAATATCTCAAAAATGACTGTATAGTTACGAACAAAATGGAAAGCGGTACAAACGTCTGCAGGCAATTACAAAACAGCACCCATATACAAAATTGAAATATCCCAAAAATGACATTTTTAGCTCTAATATCAATTTTGAACATTCGGTATATTTACACCTGTAAGGGTATAAAAAAAACAGAAAGCAATACAAACGTCAGCAGACGGTAACAAAACAGCGTTTACAGAATTAAAATTTCTTCATTATTAGCTGTAACATCAATTAACAAAATTCGATATATTTACACCTGTATAGATACGAACAAAATGGAAAGCGGTACAAACGTCTGCAGGCAATTACAAAATAGCACCCGTATGCAGAATTGAAATATCTCAAAAATGACTGTATAGATACGAACAAAATGGAAAGCGGTACAAGTGTCTGCAGTCAATTACAAAACAGCACCCGTATACAAAATTGAAACATCCCAAAAATGACATTATTAGCTCTAATATCAATTTTGAACATTCGATATATTTGTACCTGTAAAGATACCTTTACAGGTACAAACGAAACAGAAAGCAATACAAACGTCTGCAGACGGTAACAAAACAGCGTTTATAGAATTAAAATTTCTCATAAAATGACATTATTAGCTATAACATCGATTTTAAAAATTCTGTATAATTACACATGTATAGATACGAACAAAATGGAAAGCGGTACAAACGTCTGCAGGCAATTACAAAACAGCACCCGTATACAAAATTGAAACATCCCATAAATGACATTATTAGCTCTAATATCAATTTTGAACATTCGATATATTTGTACCTGTAAAGGTACCTTTACAGGTACAAACGAAACAGAAAGAAATACAAACGTCTGCAGACGGTAACAAAACAGCACCCGTATACAAAATTGAAATATCCCAAAAATGACATTATTAGCTCTAATATCAATTTTGAACATTCGGTATATTTACACCTGTAAGGGTATAAAGAAAACAAAAAGCAATACAAACGTCAGCAGACGGTAACAAGCGTTTACAGAATTAAAATTTCTCATAAAATGACATTATTAGCTATAACATCAATTTTAAAAATTCTGTATAATTACACCTGTATAGATACGAACAAAATGGAAAGCGGTACAAACGTCTGCAGGCAATTACAAAACAGCACCCGTATGCAGAATTGAAATATCCCAAAAATGACATTATTAGTGGCACTGTCCGCACTTAGCAAAACCTTGCAAAAAAGCGGTACAAAAATGACATTATTAGCTCTAATATCAATTTTGAACATTCGGTATATTTACACCTGTAAGGGTATAAAGAAAACAGAAAGCAATACAAACGTCAGCAGACGGTAACAAAACAGCGTTTACAGAATTAAAATTTCTTCATTATTAGCTATAACATTAATTAACAAAATTCGATATATTTACACCTGTATAGATACGAACAAAATGGAAAGCGGTACAAACGTCTGCAGGCAATTACAAAATAGCACCCGTATGCAGAATTGAAATATCTCAAAAATGACTGTATAGTTACGAACAAAATGGAAAGCGGTACAAACGTCTGCAGGCAATTACAAAACAGCACCCGTATACAAAATTGAAATATCCCAAAAATGACATTTTTAGCTCTAATATCAATTTTGAACATTCGGTATATTTACACCTATAAGGGTATAAAAAAAACAGAAAGCAATACAAACGTCAGCAGATGGTAACAAAACAGCGTTTACAGAATTAAAATTTCTCATAAAATGACATTATTAGCTATAACATCAATTTTAAAAATTCTGTATAATTACACCTGTATAGATACGAACAAAATGGAAAGCGGTACAAACGTCTGCAGGCAATTACAAAACAGCACCCGTATGCAGAATTGAAATATCTCAAAAATGACTGTATAGATACGAACAAAATGGAAAGCGGTACAAGCGTCTGCAGTCAATTACAAAACAGCACCCGTATACAAAATTGAAACCCAAAAATGACATTATTAGCTCTAATATCAATTTTGAACATTCGATATATTTGTACGTGTAAAGGTACCTTTACAGGTACAAACGAAACAGAAAGCAATACAAACGTCAGCAGACGGTATCAAAACAGCGTTTACAGAATTAAAATTTCTCATAAAATGACATTATTAGCTATAACATCAATTTTAAAAATTCTGTATAATTACACCTGTATAGATACGAACAAAATGGAAAGCGGTACAAACGTCTGCAGGCAATTACAAAATAGCACTTGTATGCAGAATTGAAATATCCCAAAAATGACATTATTAGCTCTAATATCAATTTTGAACATTCGGTGTATTTATACCTGTAGGGGTACAAACAAAACGGAAAGCAATACAAACGTCTGCAGACGGTAACAAAACGGCGTTTACAGAATTAAAATTTCTCAAAAAATGACATTATTAGCTGTAACATCAATTAACAAAATTCGATATATTTACACCTGTATAGATACGAACAAAATGGAAAGCGGTACAAACGTCTGCAGGCAATTACAAAATAGCACTTGTATGCAGAATTGAAATATCTCAAAAATGTCTGTATAGATACGAACAAAATGGAAAGCCGTACAAACGTCTGCATTCAATTACAAAACAGCACACGTATACAAAATTGAAATATCCCAAAAATGACATTATTAGCTCTAATATCAATTTTGAACATTCGATGTATTTATACCTGTAGGAGTACAAACAAAATGGAAAGCAATACAAACGTCTGCAGACGGTAACAAAACGGCGTTTACAGAATTAAAATTTCTCAAAAAATGACATTATTAGCTGTAACAACTTAAAAAATTCTGTATAATTACACTTGTATAGTTATGAACAAAATGGAAAGCGGTACAAACGTTTGCAGGCAATTACAAAATAACACCCGTATGCAGAATTGAAATATCTCAAAAATGACTGTATAGATACGAACAAAATGGAAAGCGGTACAAGTGTCTGCAGTCAATTACAAAACAGCACCCGTATACAAAATTGAAACATCCCAAAAATGACATTATTAGCTCTAATATCAATTTTGAACATTCGATATATTTGTACCTGTAAAGGTACCTTTACAGGTACAAACGAAACAGAAAGCAATACAAACGTCTGCAGACGGTAACAAAACAGCGTTTATAGAATTAAAATTTCTCATAAAATGACATTATTAGCTATAACATCAATTAACAAAATTCGATATATTTACACCTGTATAGATACGAACAAAATGGAAAGCGGTACAAACGTCTGCAGTCAATTACAAAACAGCACCCGTATACAAAATTGAAACATCCCAAAAATGACATTTTTAGCTCTAATATCAATTTTGAACATTCGGTATATTTACACCTGTAAGGGTACAAATTAAACGGAAAGCGGTACAAACGTCTGCAGGCAATTATAAAACGGCACCCGTATAGAAAATTGAAATATCCCAAAAATGACATTATTAGCTCTAATATCAATTTTGAACATTCGATATATTTGTACCTATAAAGGTACCTTTACAGGTACAAACGAAACAGAAAGCAATACAAACGTCTGCAGACGGTAACAAAACAGCGTTTACAGAATTAAAATTTCTCATAAAATGACATTATTAGCTGTAACATCAATTTTTAAAACTCGGTGTATTTACACCTGTAGGGGTACAAACGAAACGGAAAGCGGTACAAACGTCTGCAGGCAATTACAAAACGGCACCCGTATACAAAATTGAAATATCCCAAAAATGACATTATTAGCTCTAATATCAATTTTGAACATTCGGTATATTTACACCTGTAAGGGTATAAAGAAAACAGAAAGCAATACAAACGTCAGCAGACGGTAGCAAAACAGCGTTTACAGAATTAAAATTTTTCATAAAATGACATTATTAGCTATAATCAATTTTAAAAATTCTGTATAATTACATTGTATAGATATGAACAAAATGGAAAGCGGTACAAACATTTGCAGGCAATTACAAAACAGTACCCGTATGCAGAATTGAAATATCCCAAAAATGACATTATTAGTGGCACTGTCCGCACCCTTCGCAAAACCTTGCAAAAAAGCGGTACAAAAATGACATTATTAGCTCTAATATCAATTTTGAACATTCGGTATATTTACACCTGTAAGGGTATAAAGAAAACAGAAAGCAATACAAACGTCTGCAGATGGTAACAAAACAGCGTTTACAGAATTAAAATTTCTTAAAAAATGACATTATTAGCTGTAACATCAACTTAAAAAATTCTGTATAATTACACCTGTATAGTTACGAACAAAATGGAAAGCGGTACAAACGTCTGCAGGCAATTACAAAACAGCACCCGTATACAAAATTGAAATATCCCAAAAATGACATTTTTAGCTCTAATATCAATTTTGAACATTCGGTATATTTACACCTGTAAGGGTATAAAGAAAACAGAAAGCAATGCAAACGTCAGCAGACGGTAACAAAACAGCGTTTACAGAATTAAAATTTCTTCATTATTAGCTGTAACATCAATAAATTCGATATATTTACACCTGTATAGATACAAAATGGAAAGCGGTACAAACGTCTGCAGGCAATTACAAAATAGCACCCGTATGCAGAATTGATATATCTCAAAAATGACTGTATAGATACGAACAAAATGAAAAGCGGTACAAACGTCTGCAGGCAATTACAAAACAGCACCCGTATACAAAATTGAAATATCCCAAAAATGACATTTTTAGCTCTAATATCAATTTTGAACATTCGGTATATTTACATCTGTAAGGATATAAAGAAAACAGAAAGCAATACAAACGTTAGCAGACGGTAACAAAACAGCGTTTACAGAATTAAAATTTCTCATAAAATGACATTATTAGCTATAACATCAATTTTAAAAATTCAGTATAATTACATATGTATAGATACGAACAAAATGGAAAGCGGTACAAACGTCTGCAGGCAATTACAAAACAGCACCCGTATACAAAATTGAAACATCCCAAAAATGATATTATTAGCTCTAATATCAATTTTGAACATTCGATATATTTGTACCTGTAAAGGTACCTTTACAGGTACAAACGAAACAGAAAGCAATACAAACGTCTGCAGATGGTAACAAAACAGCACCCGTATACAAAATTGAAATATCCCAAAAATGACATTATTAGCTCTAATATCAATTTTGAACATTCGGTATATTTACACCTATAGGGGTACAAACGAAACGGAAAGCGTCACAAACGTCTGCAGGCAATTACAAAACAGCACCCGTATATAAAATTGAAATATCCCAAAAATGACATTATTAGCTCTAATATCAATTTTGAACATTCGGTATATTTACACCTGTAAGGGTATAAAGAAAACAAAAAGCAATACAAACGTCAGCAGACGGTAACAAGCGTTTACAGAATTAAAATTTCTCATAAAATGACATTATTAGCTATAACATCAATTTTAAAAATTCTGTATAATTACACCTGTATAGATACGAACAAAATGGAAAGCGGCACAAACGTCTGCAGGCAATTACAAAACAGCACCCGTATGCAGAATTGAAATATCCCAAAAATGACATTATTAGTGGCACTGTCCGCACTTAGCACCCTTCGCAAAACCTTGCAAAAAAGCGGTATAAAAATGACATTATTAGCTCTAATATCAATTTTGAACATTCGGTATATTTACACCTGTAAGGGTATAAAGAAAACAGAAAGCAATACAAACGTCAGCAGACGGTAACAAAACAGCGTTTACAAAATTAAAATTTCTTCATTATTAGCTGTAACATCAATTAACAAAATTCGATATATTTACACCTGTATAGATACGAACAAAATGGAAAGCGGTACAAACGTCTGCAAGCAATTACAAAATAGCACCCGTATACAAAATTGAAATATCCCAAAAATGACATTATTAGCTCTAATATCAGTTTTGAACAATCGGTATATTTACACCTGTAAGGGTACAAACAAAATGGAAAGCAATACAATCGTCTGCATACGATAACAAAACAGCACTTGTTTACAGAATTAAAATTTCTCAAAAAATGACATTATTAGCTGTAACATCAATTAATAAAATTCGATATATTTACACCTGTATAGATACGAACAAAATGGAAAGCGGTACAAACGTCTGCAGTCAATTACAAAACAGCACTCGTATACAAAATTGAAACATCCCAAAAATGACATTATTAGCTCTAATATCAATTTTGAACATTCGATATATTTGTACCTGTAAAGGTACCTTTACAGGTACAAACGAAACAGAAAGCAATACAAACGTCTGCAGACGGTAACAAAACAGCACCCGTATACAAAATTGAAATATCCCAAAAATGACATTATTAGCTCTAATATCAATTTTGAACATTCGGTATATTTACACCTGTAGGGGTACAAACGAAACGGAAAGCGGTACAAACGTCTGCAGGCAATTACAAAACAGCACCCGTATACAAAATTGAAATATCCCAAAAATGACATTATTAGCTCTAATATCAATTTTGAACATTCGGTATATTTACACCTGTAAGGGTATAAAGAAAACAGAATGCAATACAAACGTCAGCAGACGGTAACAAGCGTTTACAGAATTAAAATTTCTCATAAAATGACATTATTAGCTATAACATTAATTTTAAAAATTCTGTATAATTACACCTGTATAGATACAAAATGGAAAGTGGTACAAACGTCTGCAGGCAATTACAAAATAGCATCCGTATGCAGAATTGAAATATCTCAAAAATGACTGTATAGATATGAACAAAATGGAAAGCGGTACAAGCGTCTGCAGTCAATTACAAAACAGCACCCGTATACAAAATTGAAACATCCCAAAAATGACATTATTAGCTCTAATATCAATTTTGAACATTCGGTATATTATATTACACCTGTAAGGGTATAAACAAAACAGAAAGCAATACAAACGTCTGCAGACGGTAACAAAACAGCGTTTACAGAATTAAAATTTCTCATAAAATGACTGATAATTAGCTGTAACATCAATTTTAAAAATTCTGTATAATTACATCTGTATAGATACGAACAAAATGGAAAGCGGTACAAACGTCTGCAGGCAATTACAAAATAGCACCCGTATGCAGAATAGAAATATCTCAAAAATGACATTATCAGTGGCACTGTCCGCTCTTAGCACTCTTCGCAAATTCTAGCGAAGGGTGAGCCCCCGCACGTCAGGGTGGCGGACAACGAGGGGGGGCTTCTGCGACCTAGATTTGATATATTTTTATTTGTAGGGATACAAACATAACAAAAAGCGGTACAAACGTCTGCAGACGATTACAAAACAACATTCGTTACAGAATAAAAATATCTTAAAAATGACACTATTAGCTGTAACATCAATTTTTAAAACTCGGTGTATTTATACCTGTAGGGGTACAAACAAAACGGAAAGCAATACAAACAAACGGTAACAAAACAGCGTTTACAGAATTAAAATTTCTCAAAAAATGACATTATTAGCTGTAACATCAACATAAAAAATTCTGTATAATTACACCTGTATAGTTACGAACAAAATGGAAAGCGGTACAAACGTCTGCAGGCAATTACAAAACAGCACCCGTATACAAAATTGAAATATCCCAAAAATGACATTTTTAGCTCTAATATCAATTTTGAACATTCGGTATATTTACACCTGTAAGGGTATAAAGAAAACAGAAAGCAATACAAACGTAAGCAGACGGTAACAAAACAGCGTTTACAGAATTAAAATTTCTCATAAAATGACATTTATTAGCTATAACATCAATTTTAAAAATTCTGTATAATTACACCTGTATAGATACGAACAAAATGGAAAGCGGTACAAACGTCTGCAGGCAATTACAAAATAGCATCCGTATGCAGAATTGAAATATTTCAAAAATGACTGTATAGATATGAACAAAATGGAAAGCGGTACAAGCGTCTGCAGTCAATTACAAAACAGCACCCGTATACAAAATTGAAACATCCCAAAAATGACATTATTAGCTCTAATATCAATTTTGAACATTCGATATATTTGTACCTGTAAAGGTACCTTTACAGGTACAAACGAAACAGAAAGCAATACAAACGTCTGCAGACGGTAACAAAACAGCTTTTACAGAATTAAAATTTCTCATAAAATGACATTATTAGCTATAACATCAATTTTAAAAATTCTGTATAATTACACCTGTATAGATACGAACAAAATGGAAAGCAATACAAACGTCTGCAGGCAATTACAAAACAGCACCCGTATACAAAATTGAAATATCCCAAAAATGACATTATTAGCTCTAATATCAATTTTGAACATTCGGTATATTTACACCTGTAGTGGTACAAATTTAACGGAAAGCGGTACAAACGTCTGCAGGCAATTATAAAACGGCACCCGTATAGAAAATTGAAATATCCCAAAAATGACATTATTAGCTCTAATATCAATTTTGGACATTCGATATATTTGTACTTATAAAGGTACCTTTACAGGTACAAACGAAACAGAAAGCAATACAAACGTCTGCAGACGGTAACAAAACAGCGTTTACAGAATTAAAATTTCTCATAAAATGACATTATTAGCTGTAACATCAATTTTTAAAACTCGGTGTATTTACACCTGTAGGGGTACAAACGAAACGGAAAGCGGTACAAACGTCTGCAGGCAATTACAAAACGGCACCCGTATACAAAATTGAAATATCCCAAAAATGACATTATTAGCTCTAATATCAATTTGGAACATTCGGTATATTTACACCTGTAAGGGTATAAAGAAAACAGAAAGCAATACAAACGTCAGCAGGCGGTAACAAAACAGCGTTTACAGAATTAAAATTTTTCATAAAATGACATTATTAGCTATAATCAATTTTAAAAATTCTGTATAATTACACTGTATAGATACGAACAAAATGGAAAGCGGTACAAACATCTGCAGGCAATTACAAAACAGCACCCGTATGCAGAATTGAAATATCCCAAAAATGACATTATTAGTGGCACTGTCCGCACCCTTCGCAAAACCTTGCAAAAAAGCGGTACAAAAATGACATTATTAGCTCTAATATCAATTTTGAACATTCGGTATATTTACACCTGTAAGGGTATAAAGAAAACAGAAAGCAATACAAACGTCTGCAGACGGTAACAAAACAGCGTTTACAGAATTAAAATTTCTCAAAAAATGACATTATTAGCTGTAACATCAACTTAAAAAATTCTGTATAATTACACCTGTATAGTTACGAACAAAATGGAAAGCGGTACAAACGTCTGCAGGCAATTACAAAACAGCACCCGTATACAAAATTGAAATATCCCAAAAATGACATTTTTAGCTCTAATATCAATTTTGAACATTCGGTATATTTGCACCTGTAAGGATATAAAGAAAACAGAAAGCAATACAAACGTCAGCAGACGGTAACAAAACAGCGTTTACAGAATTAAAATTTCTTCATTATTAGCTGTAACATCAATAAATTCGATATATTTACACCTGTATAGATACGAACAAAATGGAAAGCGGTACAAACGTCTGCAGGCAATTACAAAATAGCACCCGTATGCAGAATTGATATATCTCAAAAATGACTGTATAGATACGAACAAAATGAAAAGCGGTACAAACGTCTGCAGGCAATTACAAAACAGCACCCGTATACAAAATTGAAATATCCCAAAAATGACATTTTTAGCTCTAATATCAATTTTGAACATTCGGTATATTTACACCTGTAAGGGTATAAAGAAAACAGAAAGCAATACAAACGTCAGCAGACGGTAACAAAACAGCGTTTACAGAATTAAAATTTCTCATAAAATGACATTATTAGCTATAACATCAATTTTAAAAATTCTGTATAATTATACATGTATAGATACGAACAAAATGGAAAGGTACAAACGTCTGCAGGCAATTACAAAACAGCACCCGTATACAAAATTGAAACATCCCAAAAATGACATTATTAGCTCTAATATCAATTTTGAACATTCGATATATTTGTACCTGTAAAGGTACCTTTACAGGTACAAACGAAACAGAAAGCAATACAAACGTCTGCAGACGGTAACAAAACAGCACCCGTATACAAAATTGAAATATCCCAAAAATGACATTATTAGCTCTAATATCAATTTTGAACATTCGGTATATTTACACCTATAGGAGTACAAACGAAACGGAAAGCGTCACAAACGTCTGCAGGCAATTACAAAACAGCACCCGTATACAAAATTGAAATATCCCAAAAATGACATTATTAGCTCTAATATCAATTTTGAACATTCGGTATATTTACACCTGTAAGGGTATAAAGAAAACAAAAAGCAATACAAACGTCAGCAGACGGTAACAAGCGTTTACAGAATTAAAATTTCTCATAAAATGACATTATTAGCTATAACATCAATTTTAAAAATTCTGTATAATTACACCTGTATAGATACGAACAAAATGGAAAGCGGCACAAACGTCTGCAGGCAATTACAAAACAGCACCCGTATGCAGAATTGAAATATCCCAAAAATGACATTATTAGTGGCACTGTCCACACTTAGCACCCTTCGCAAAACCTTGCAAAAAAGCGGTACAAAAATGATATTATTAGCTCTAATATCAATTTTAAACATTCGGTATATTTACACCTGTAAGGGTATAAAGAAAACAGAAAGCAATACAAACGTCAGCAGACGGTAACAAAACAGCGTTTACAAAATTAAAATTTCTTCATTATTAGCTGTAACATCAATTAACAAAATTCGATATATTTACACCTGTATAGATACGAACAAAATGGAAAGCGGTACAAACGTCTGCAGGCAATTACAAAATAGCACCCGTATGCAGAATTGAAATATCTCAAAAATGACTGTATAGATACGAACAAAATGGAAAGCGGTACAAGTGTCTGCAGTCAATTACAAAATAGCACCCGTATACAAAATTGAAACATCCCAAAAATGACATTATTAGCTCTAATATCAATTTTGAACATTCGATATATTTGTACCTGTAAAGGTACCTTTACAGGTACAAACGAAACAGAAAGCAATACAAACGTCTGCAGACGGTAACAAAACAGCGTTTACAGAATTAAAATTTCTCATAAAATGACATTATTAGCTATAACATCAATTTTAAAAATTCTGTATAATTACACCTGTATAGATACGAACAAAATGGAAAGCGGTACAAACGTCTGCAGGCAATTACAAAATAGCACCCGTATACAAAATTGAAATATCCCAAAAATGACATTATTAGCTCTAATATCAGTTTTGAACATTCGGTATATTTACACCTGTAAGGGTATAAAGAAAACAAAAAGCAATACAAACGTCAGCAGACGGTAACAAGCGTTTACAGAATTAAAATTTCTCATAAAATGACATTATTAGCTATAACATCAATTTTAAAAATTCTGTATAATTACACCTGTATAGATACGAACAAAATGGAAAGCGGCACAAACGTCTGCAGGCAATTACAAAACAGCACCCGTATGCAGAATTGAAATATCCCAAAAATGACATTATTAGTGGCACTGTCCGCACTTAGCACCCTTCGCAAAATCTTGCAAAAAAGCGGTACAAAAATGACATTATTAGCTCTAATATCAATTTTGAACATTCGGTATATTTACACCTGTAAGGGTATAAAGAAAACAGAAAGCAATACAAACGTCAGCAGACGGTAACAAAACAGCGTTTACAAAATTAAAATTTCTTCATTATTAGCTGTAACATCAATTAACAAAATTCGATATATTTACACCTGTATAGATTCGAACAAAATGGAAAGCGGTACAAACGTCTGCAGGCAATTACAAAATAGCACCCGTATGCAGAATTGAAATATCTCAAAAATGACTGTATAGATACGAACAAAATGGAAAGCGGTACAAGTGTCTGCAGTCAATTACAAAATAGCACCCGTATACAAAATTGAAACATCCCAAAAATGACATTATTAGCTCTAATATCAACATTCGATATATTTGTACCTGTAAAGGTACCTTTACAGGTACAAACGAAACAGAAAGCAATACAAACGTCTGCAGACGGTAACAAAACAGCACCCATATACAAAATTGAAATATCCCAAAAATGACATTATTAGCTCTAATATCAATTTTGAACATTCGGTATATTTATACCTATAGGGGTACAAACGAAACGGAAAGCGTCACAAACGTCTGCAGGCAATTACAAAACAGCACCCGTATACAAAATTGAAATATCCCAAAAATGACATTATTAGCTCTAATATCAATTTTGAACATTCGGTATTTACACCTGTAAGGGTATAAAGAAAACAAAAAGCAATACAAACGTCAGCAGACGGTAACAAGCGTTTACAGAATTAAAATTTCTCATAAAATGACATTATTAGCTATAACATCAATTTTAAAAATTCTGTATAATTACATCTGTATAGATACGAACAAAATGGAAAGCGGCACAAACGTCTGCAGGCAATTACAAAACAGCACCCGTATGCAGAATTGAAATATCCCAAAAATGACATTATTAGTGGCACTGTCCACACTTAGCACCCTTCGCAAAACCTTGCAAAAAAGCGGTACAAAAATGATATTATTAGCTCTAATATCAATTTTAAACATTCGGTATATTTACACCTGTAAGGGTATAAAGAAAACAGAAAGCAATACAAACGTCAGCAGACGGTAACAAAACAGCGTTTACAAAATTAAAATTTCTTCATTATTAGCTGTAACATCAATTAACAAAATTCGATATATTTACACCTGTATAGATACGAACAAAATGGAAAGCGGTACAAACGTCTGCAGGCAATTACAAAATAACACCCGTATGCAGAATTGAAATATCCCAAAAATGACATTATTAGCTCTAATATCAATTTTGAACATTCGGTATATTTACACCTGTAAGGGTATAAAGAAAACAGAAAGCAATACAAACGTCAGCAGACGGTAGCGTTTACAGAATTAAAATTTCTCATAAAATGACATTATTAGCTATAACATCAATTTTAAAAATTCTGTATAATTACACCTGTATAGATACGAACAAAATGGAAAGCGGTACGAACGTCTGCAGGCAATTACAAAACAGCACCCATATGCAGAATTGAAATATCCCAAAAATAACATTATTAGTGGCACTGTCCGCACTTAGCACCTTTCGCAAAACCTTGCAAAAAAGCGGTACAAACGTCTGCAGGCAATTACAAAATAGCACCCGTATGCAGAATTAAAATATCCCAAAAATGACATTATTAGCTCTAATATCAATTTTGAACATTCGGTATATTTACACTTGTAAGGGTACAACCAAAACGGAAAGCAATACAAACGTCTGCAGATGGTAACAAAACAGCGTTTACAGAATTAAAATTTCTCATAAAATGACATTATTAGCTGTAACATCAATTTTTAAAACTCGGTGTATTTACACCTGTAGGGGTACAAACGAAACGGAAAGCAGTACAAACGTCTGCAGGCAATTACAAAACGGCACCCGTATACAAAATTGAAATATCCCAAATATGACATTATTAGCTCTAATATCAATTTTGAACATTCGGTATATTTACACCTGTAAGGGTATAAAGAAAACAGAAAGCCATACAAACGTCAGCAAACGGTAACAAAACAGCGTTTACAAGAATTAAAATTTCTTCATTATTAGCTGTAACATCAATAAATTCGATATATTTACACCTGTACAGATACAAACAAAATGGAAAGCGGTACAAACGTCTGCAGGCAATTACAAAATAGCACCCGTATGCAGAATTGATATATCTCAAAAATGACTGTATAGATACGAACAAAATGGAAAGCGGTACAAGCGTGTGCAGTCAATTACAAAACAGCACCCGTATACAAAATTGAAACATCCCAAAAATGACATTATTAGCTCTAATATCAATTTTGAACATTCGATGTATTTGTACCTGTAAAGGTACCTTTACAGGTACAAACGAAATAGAAAGCAATACAAACGTCTGCAGACGGTAACAAAACAGCGTTTACAGAATTAAAATTTCTCATAAAATGACATTATTAGCTATAACATCAATTTTAAAAATTCTGTATAATTACGCCTGTATAGATACGAACAAAATGGAAAGCGGTACATACGTCTGCAGGCAATTACAAAACAGCACCCGTATACAAAATTGAAATATCCCAAAAATGACATTATTAGCTCTAATATCAGTTTTGAACAATCGGTATATTTACACCTGTAAGAGTACAAACAAAATGGAAAGCAATACAATCGTCTGCATAAGATAACAAAACAGCACTTGTTTACAGAATTAAAATTTCTCAAAAAATGACATTATTAGCTGTAACATCAATTAACAAAATTCGATATATTTACACCTGTATAGATACGAACAAAATGGAAAGCGGTACAAACGTCTGCAGTCAATTACAAAACAGCACCCGTATAGAAAATTGAAACATCCCAAAAATGACATTATTAGCTCTAATATCAATTTTGAACATTCGATATATTTGTACCTATAAAGGTACCTTTACAGGTACAAACGAAACAGAAAGCAATACAAACGTCTGCAGACGGTAACAAAACAGCACCCGTATACAAAATTGAAATATCCCAAAAATGACATTATTAGCTCTAATATCAATTTTGAACATTCGGTATATTTACACCTGTAGGGGTACAAACGAAACGGAAAGCGGTACAAACGTCTGCAGGCAATTACAAAACAGCACCCGTATACAAAATTGAAATATCCCAAAAATGACATTATTAGCTCTAATATCAATTTTGAACATTCGGTATATTTACACCTGTAAGGGTATAAAGAAAACAGAAAGCAATACAAACGTCAGCAGACGGTAACAAGCGTTTACAGAATTAAAATTTCTCATAAAATGACATTATTAGCTATAACATCAATTTTAAAAATTCTGTATAATTACACCTGTATAGATACGAACAAAATGGAAAGCGGTATAAACGTCTGCAGGCAATTACAAAACAGCACCCGTATGCAGAATTGAAATATCCCAAAAATGACATAATTAGCTGTAACATCAATTTTAAAAATTCTGTATAATTACATCTGTATAGATACGAACAAAATGGAAAGCGGTACAAACGTCTGCAGGCAATTACAAAATAGCACCCGTATGCAGAATAGAAATATCTCAAAAATGACATTATCAGTGGCACTGTCCGCTCTTAGCACTCTTCGCAAATTCTAGCGAAGGGTGAGTCCCCGCACGTCAGGGTGGCGGACAACGAGGGGGGGCTTCTGCGACCTAGATTTGATATATTTTTATTTGTAGGGATACAAACATAATAAAAAGCGGTACAAACGTCTGCAGACGATTACAAAACAACATTCGTTACAGAATAAAAATATCTTAAAAATGACACTATTAGCTGTAACATCAATTTTTTAAACTCGGTGTATTTATACCTGTAGGGGTACAAACAAAACAGAAAGCAATACAAACGTCTGCAGACGGTAACAAAACAGCACCCGTATACAAAATTGAAATATCCCAAAAATGACATTATTAGCTCTAATATCAATTTTGAACATTCGGTATATTTACACCTGTAGGGGTACAAACGAAACGGAAAGCGGTACAAACGTCTGCAGGCAATTACAAAACAGCACCCGTATACAAAATTGAAATATCCCAAAAATGACATTATTAGCTCTAATATCAATTTTGAACATTCGGTATATTTACACCTGTAAGGGTATAAAGAAAACAGAAAGCAATACAAACGTCAGCAGACGGTAACAAGCGTTTACAGAATTAAAATTTCTCATAAAATGACATTATTAGCTATAACATCAATTTTAAAAATTCTGTATAATTACACCTGTATAGATACGAACAAAATGGAAAGCGGTATAAACGTCTGCAGGCAATTACAAAACAGCACCCGTATGCAGAATTGAAATATCCCAAAAATGACATAATTAGCTGTAACATCAATTTTAAAAATTCTGTATAATTACATCTGTATAGATACGAACAAAATGGAAAGCGGTACAAACGTCTGCAGGCAATTACAAAATAGCACCCGTATGCAGAATAGAAATATCTCAAAAATGACATTATCAGTGGCACTGTCCGCTCTTAGCACTCTTCGCAAATTCTAGCGAAGGGTGAGTCCCCGCACGTCAGGGTGGCGGACAACGAGGGGGGGCTTCTGCGACCTAGATTTGATATATTTTTATTTGTAGGGATACAAACATAATAAAAAGCGGTACAAACGTCTGCAGACGATTACAAAACAACATTCGTTACAGAATAAAAATATCTTAAAAATGACACTATTAGCTGTAACATCAATTTTTTAAACTCGGTGTATTTATACCTGTAGGGGTACAAACAAAACGGAAAGCAATGCAAACGTCTGCAGACGGTAACAAAACAGCGTTTACAGAATTAAAATTTCTCATAAAATGACATTATTAGCTATAACATCAATTTTAAAAATTCTGTATAATTACACCTGTATAGATACGAACAAAATGGAAAGCGGTACAAACGTCTGCAGGCAATTACAAAATAGCATCCGTATGCAGAATTGAAATATCTCAAAAATGACTGTATAGATATGAACAAAATGGAAAGCGTCTGCAGTCAATTACAAAACAACACCCGTATACAAAATTGAAACATCCCAAAAATGACATTATTAGCTCTAATATCAATTTTGAACATTCGATATATTTGTACCTGTAAAGGTACCTTTACAGGTACAAACGAAACAGAAAGCAATACAAACGTCTGCAGACGGTAACAAAACAGCTTTTACAGAATTAAAATTTCTCATAAAATGACATTATTAGCTATAACATCAATTTTAAAAATTCTGTATAATTACACCTGTATAGATACGAACAAAATGGAAAGCAATACAAACGTCTGCAGGCAATTACAAAACAGCACCCGTATACAAAATTGAAATATCCCAAAAATGACATTATTAGCTCTAATATCAATTTTGAACATTCGGTATATTTACACCTGTAGTGGTACAAATTAAACGGAAAGCGGTACAAACGTCTGCAGGCAATTATAAAACGGCACCCGTATAGAAAATTGAAATATCCCAAAAATGACATTATTAGCTCTAATATCAATTTTGAACATTCGATATATTTGTACCTGTAAAGGTACCTTTACAGGTACAAACGAAACAGAAAGCAATATAAACGTCTGCAGACGGTAACAAAACAGCGTTTACAGAATTAAAATTTCTCATAAAATGACATTATTAGCTGTAACATCAATTTTTAAAACTCGGTGTATTTACACCTGTAGGGGTACAAACGAAACGGAAAGCGGTACAAACGTCTGCAGGCAATTACAAAACGGCACCCGTATACAAAATTGAAATATTATAAAAATGACATTATTAGCTCTAATATCAATTTTGAACATTCGGTATGTAACGTCCCGTCATTTTCGCGAAACCATATTTTTGCGCGCTACTGTTTTTCCTGCGCCAATACTTAAAATTTAAGGATAATTAATGATTTTCCTCTTTACATATAATTGTTTAGACTAAAATCAAGCATTTATATTATTAATTACTAACCATACCAAATCTAGGGTCTCCAGTTATCTAGTTCTAACTAGCCGCTACCAGGAACTAGCGATCCGACCAATCAAACGTCATCCGAGACCCCTGAGCGTATACTTCAACTAACCAGTTATTATTAAATGAAACTAACCCTTAGCAATAAGAATATATTTTAATCATGACTAACCCACTTATATATGAATATTCAATATTAATTAAACAATATAATAATATTATTTATGGAATCAGAAACATAATAACTTGTCGAACTTTACTTAACAATTTAAGACTTATAATAATGAGTTTTAGAAGTATTTTAATCACTGACAGAATTATTATGAGGAAGGTTCCATAAATCCTTATCTTGCGATGCATTGTAACGACAAGCCTGCGACAAGCATTCGATGAATTACTAAAAGTGTTCAAACACTTAATATTTTAAGATTTCATCCGCAATTATATTTACGAAGCCTTATTTCAGTCATTAAATGATTTCGATAACAAACCCAAGATTATTAAGATTTATTGAGTAAATTATTAAATGAAGAGACTTATAAATAAGGCCCAAGTGGATATAATTAAAGAGAATATTTTATTATAGAATTAAGTCAAACGAGAACAAGAAAGTCTCGATATTACGTTATGGAATCATAATTCTATAATTTAGAAATAACTTAATCTTACCCTATTGCATTAAACTCAAGTTTTATTATAAATTATCAATCATTAAGAATTCCAATTAATAACATAAAATAAATTATATAAGAAATGATTCCATAAACGTACAAATGAATATTTGGCGAACTACAAGAAACTTTAACATGTATCTATGCGCAGACCCCTCTAAAATCAGCTCACAATCAGCAAGTAATTAAGTGCCGATCGTAGGTGACAAGCCGCTTCCGTCCGTTATCTCCCTCGCGTTATCGGATGCTAGCGTTCAAACCACAAAAGAATAATAAATTAGACACTTCTTGGAATCGTCGCTCCTCATCTCAAGCTCACCGCCTAACTTCGATATCCGGTCCAGATTATCTAAAACTCGTAAATTGATAGTTGACACCTAGAGCGTTCGCTCCTGCGGGTCACCGTATCGTGACCTCTTAGTACAATTTATTGTGACATATTCCAAGAAAACGTCTTTCTTAGAAATCCCCACCAAAAGGGAATTGCACACGACACTCAGATTTTTCTCTATTTGATGGGTATATAAACCCTTAATTCTTAACTTCATTGCGGCATACCATCATTAGCATCTCACCGTAACTCTACGGCATCTCATTATCGAGATCCACCGTAGCTCTACAGTACATAATTTCTGTAGCCTTACGATACTCTGTATAAAGTCACGCGTTTGCCGTCAACTGCGTCGACATACTCAAATTGTTAGTCGCGCATAGAATTATAAAGTAAAAGTTAAATAAAGAACTCTTGTGCTAGTACTCTGCGTTGATACCACTGCTTCTAAACATCCCGCGACCGAGGTCCTAGAGAAGGGAAGAAGGCGAACGAGCGTATTACGATCCACTGCCTGAAGTTCACAGTCTATCACAAGGTAAGTACTTATAATTACCCAGACTATTTAACACGCCAATTTTAATTCTAAGTTACGTTAGACTGACAATTCTCTTTCAATCACTACCTTCTCCTAAAACAAATAAACGAAATCCACTGTTAAGCATTGCATGCAGCTAACAGTTTCCCGTTGTCAATCGGTATTTATCAAATTAGAATCCAACTACCTTTCCATAATTTATTCAAGGTATCAATATCAGAAACTAGCAATATTAACGTGTAGAAACAGTACTCTTGATATCACTCGGACGTCGTCCAATCCACACTTTACCTCTAGCCGTTGGACGTACCTTTCGTAAGTCCATACGACTCTCTACCATTTCCTCAGCATCCCGTCGTTGTCGAGCACCCAGCGATAGTGCCTGGTGACAAAGCTCCCCTCAACACCCTGCGTTATTTCCATCGTCGACGATAGGCATCCTTCGTATGCCCGAAGACAACTTCTCATTACCTTCTCTCGCCTAATAATATCGATAACAAGAGACAAGATATCGCGTAAGAATTCTTAAATAGAATTCCAGAATTAATTTCGCTCTGGACGTGGTCCAATCCTCATTTTACCTATAGTTGCAACGCATACTTTTACCGTAGGCACAAGCAACTTTCTGCCATTTCCTCAACTTCCTTTCGTTGTCGAGCACCCAGCGATAGTGCCTGGTGACAAAGCTCCCATCAACACCCTACGTTATTTCCATCGTCGACGACAGGCATCCTTCGTATGCCCGAAGACATTCTCCTTAACCATCGACCTTCCTTTTGAATTTGTATTTAAGATCAAATGAATAGACGTATCGAATATTGATATCTCACTTCCTCAAGCTCACCCTTCATGTTATCTCACGATAGTTCTTATCTAACTCATTATAAGCCCTTCATTCCGACTATATAACCCCTTGTAGATGAGCAACCCGAGAGACAGAAAAGCACGTCGGAAAAGGAGGAATCATCGAGCCGGCTTGAAAACTCGCGAAGCCCGCGTTATATCGACTTTACGCTGGCTTAAGCGTAAAGCACTTAAAAATAAGCCGCGTGTCAAATCGTGTGAAATAGTATCATTTTCTCCCGATACATTGCGTCGCTTAAAAACCTCATCTTCTCAAACTAATACCCCACTCCTGTGACCTACAACATTCCCTAGATCCGTTTTCTTTATACCCTTACAGGTGTAAATATACCGAATGTTCAAAATTGATATTAGAGCTAATAATGTCATTTTTGGGATATTTCAATTTTG
This sequence comes from Prenolepis imparis, assembly GCF_030444845.1. Lineage (NCBI taxonomy): Eukaryota > Metazoa > Arthropoda > Insecta > Hymenoptera > Formicidae > Prenolepis > Prenolepis imparis. The sequence goes on along the minus strand of NW_028141346.1, from coordinate 46,610 downwards.
TATACGGGTGCTGTTTTGTTACCGTCTGCAGACGTTTGTATTTCTTTCTGTTTCGTTTGTACCTGTAAAGGTACCTTTACAGGTACAAATATATCGAATGTTCAAAATTGATATTAGAGCTAATAATGTCATTTATGGGATGTTTCAATTTTGTATACGGGTGCTGTTTTGTAATTGCCTGCAGACGTTTGTACCGCTTTCCATTTTGTTCGTATCTATACATGTGTAATTATACAGAATTTTTAAAATCGATGTTATAGCTAATAATGTCATTTTATGAGAAATTTTAATTCTATAAACGCTGTTTTGTTACCGTCTGCAGACGTTTGTATTGCTTTCTGTTTCGTTTGTACCTGTAAAGGTATCTTTACAGGTGTAAATATACCGAATGTTCAAAATTGATATTAGAGCTAAAAATGTCATTTTTGGGATATTTCAATTTTGTATATGGGTGCTGTTTTGTAATTGCCTGCAGACGTTTGTACCGCTTTCCATTTTGTTCGTAACTATACAATCATTTTTGAGATATTTCAATTCTGCATACGGGTGCTATTTTGTAATTGCCTGCAGACGTTTGTACCGCTTTCCATTTTGTTCGTATCTATACAGGTGTAAATATATCGAATTTTGTTAATTAATGTTACAGCTAATAATGAAGAAATTTTAATTCTGTAAACGCTGTTTTGTTACCGTCTGCTGACGTTTGTATTGCTTTCTGTTTTCTTTATACCCTTACAGGTGTAAATATACCGAATGTTCAAAATTGATATTAGAGCTAATAATGTCATTTTTGTACCGCTTTTTTGCAAGGTTTTGCGAAGGGTGCTAAGTGCGGACAGTGCCACTAATAATGTCATTTTTGGGATATTTCAATTCTGCATACGGGTGCTGTTTTGTAATTGCCTGCAGACGTTTGTACCGCTTTCCATTTTGTTCGTATCTATACAGGTGTAATTATACAGAATTTTTAAAATTGATGTTATAGCTAATAATGTCATTTTATGAGAAATTTTAATTCTGTAAACGCTTGTTACCGTCTGCTGACGTTTGTATTGCTTTCTGTTTTCTTTATACCCTTACAGGTGTAAATATACCGAATGTTCAAAATTGATATTAGAGCTAAAAATGTCATTTTTGGGATATTTCAATTTTGTATACGGGTGCTGTTTTGTAATTGCCTGCAGACGTTTGTACCGCTTTTCATTTTGTTCGTATCTATACAGTCATTTTTGAGATATATCAATTCTGCATACGGGTGCTATTTTGTAATTGCCTGCAGACGTTTGTACCGCTTTCCATTTTGTTCATATCTATACAGGTATAAATATATCGAATTTATTGATGTTACAGCTAATAATGAAGAAATTTTAATTCTGTAAACGCTGTTTTGTTACTGTCTGCTGACGTTTGCTTTCTGTTTTCTTTATACCCTTACAGGTGTAAATATACCGAATGTTCAAAATTGATATTAGAGCTAAAAATGTCATTTTTGGGATGTTTCAATTTTGTATACGGGTGCTGTTTTGTAATTGACTGCAGACGTTTGTACCGCTTTCCATTTTGTTCGTATCTATACAGGTATAAATATATCGAATTTTGTTAATTGATGGTATAGCTAATAATGTCATTTTATGAGAAATTTTAATTCCGTAAACGCTGTTTTGTTACCGTCTGCAGACGTTTGTATTGCTTTCTATTTCGTTTGTACCTGTAAAGGTACCTTTACAGGTACAAATACATCTAATGTTCAAAATTGATATTAGAGCTAATAATGTCATTTTTGGGATGTTTCAATTTTGTATACGGGTGCTGTTTTGTAATTGACTGCAGACGCTTGTACCGCTTTCCATTTTGTTCGTATCTATACAGGTGTAATTATACAGAATTTTTAAAATTGATGTTATAGCTAATAATGTCATTTTATGAGAAATTTTAATTCTATAAACGCTGTTTTGTTACCGTCTGCAGACGTTTGTATTGCTTTCTATTTCGTTTGTACCTGTAAAGGTACCTTTACAGGTACAAATATATCGAATGTTCAAAATTGATATTAGAGCTAATAATGTCATTTTTGGGATGTTTCAATTTTGTATACGGGTGCTATTTTGTAATTGACTGCAGACACTTGTACCGCTTTCCATTTTGTTCGTATCTATACAGGTGTAAATATATCGAATTTTGTTAATTGATGTTACAGCTAATAATGAAGAAATTTTAATTCTGTAAACGCTGTTTTGTTACCGTCTGCTGACGTTTGTATTGCTTTCTGTTTTCTTTATACCCTTACAGGTGTAAATATACCGAATGTTCAAAATTGATATTAGAGCTAATAATGTCATTTTTGTACCGCTTTTTTGCAAGGTTTTGCGAAGGGTGCTAAGTGCGGACAGTGCCACTAATAATGTCATTTTTGGGATATTTCAATTCTGCATACGGGTGCTGTTTTGTAATTGCCTGCAGACGTTTGTACCGCTTTCCATTTTGTTCGTATCTATACAGGTGTAATTATACAGAATTTCTAAAATTGATGTTATAGCTAATAATGTCATTTTATGAGAAATTTTAATTCTGTAAACGCTTGTTACCGTCTGCTGACGTTTGTATTGCTTTTTGTTTTCTTTATACCCTTACAGGTGTAAATATACCGAATGTTCAAAATTAATATTAGAGCTAATAATGTCATTTTTGGGATATTTCAATTTTGTATACGGGTGCTGTTTTGTTACCGTCTGCAGACGTTTGTATTTCTTTCTGTTTCGTTTGTACCTGTAAAGGTACCTTTACAGGTACAAATATATCGAATGTTCAAAATTGATATTAGAGCTAATAATGTCATTTATGGGATGTTTCAATTTTGTATACGGGTGCTGTTTTGTAATTGCCTGCAGACGTTTGTACCGCTTTCCATTTTGTTCGTATCTATACATGTGTAATTATACAGAATTTTTAAAATCGATGTTATAGCTAATAATGTCATTTTATGAGAAATTTTAATTCTATAAACGCTGTTTTGTTACCGTCTGCAGACGTTTGTATTGCTTTCTGTTTCGTTTGTACCTGTAAAGGTACCTTTACAGGTACAAATATATCGAATGTTCAAAATTGATATTAGAGCTAATAATGTCATTTTTGGGATATTTCAATTCTGCATACAAGTGCTATTTTGTAATTGCCTGCAGACGTTTGTACCGCTTTCCATTTTGTTCGTATCTATACAGGTGTAATTATACAGAATTTTTAAAATTGATGTTATAGCTAATAATGTCATTTTATGAGAAATTTTAATTCTGTAAACGCTGTTTTGATACCGTCTGCTGACGTTTGTATTGCTTTCTGTTTCGTTTGTACCTGTAAAGGTACCTTTACACGTACAAATATATCGAATGTTCAAAATTGATATTAGAGCTAATAATGTCATTTTTGGGTTTCAATTTTGTATACGGGTGCTGTTTTGTAATTGACTGCAGACGCTTGTACCGTTTTCCATTTTGTTCGTATCTATACAGTCATTTTTGAGATATTTCAATTCTGCATACGGGTGCTGTTTTGTAATTGCCTGCAGACGTTTGTACCGCTTTCCATTTTGTTCGTATCTATACAGGTGTAATTATACAGAATTTTTAAAATTGATGTTATAGCTAATAATGTCATTTTATGAGAAATTTTAATTCTGTAAACGCTGTTTTGTTACCATCTGCTGACGTTTGTATTGCTTTCTGTTTTTTTTATACCCTTACAGGTGTAAATATACCGAATGTTCAAAATTGATATTAGAGCTAATAATGTCATTTTTGGGATATTTCAATTCTGCATACAAGTGCTATTTTGTAATTGCCTGCAGACGTTTGTACCGCTTTCCATTTTGTTCGTATCTATACAGGTGTAATTATACAGAATTTTTAAAATTGATGTTATAGCTAATAATGTCATTTTATGAGAAATTTTAATTCTGTAAACGCTGTTTTGATACCGTCTGCTGACGTTTGTATTGCTTTCTGTTTCGTTTGTACCTGTAAAGGTACCTTTACACGTACAAATATATCGAATGTTCAAAATTGATATTAGAGCTAATAATGTCATTTTTGGGTTTCAATTTTGTATACGGGTGCTGTTTTGTAATTGACTGCAGACGCTTGTACCGTTTTCCATTTTGTTCGTATCTATACAGTCATTTTTGAGATATTTCAATTCTGCATACGGGTGCTGTTTTGTAATTGCCTGCAGACGTTTGTACCGCTTTCCATTTTGTTCGTATCTATACAGGTGTAATTATACAGAATTTTTAAAATTGATGTTATAGCTAATAATGTCATTTTATGAGAAATTTTAATTCTGTAAACGCTGTTTTGTTACCGTCTGCAGACGTTTGTATTGCTTTCTATTTCGTTTGTACCTGTAAAGGTACCTTTACAGGTACAAATATATCGAATGTTCAAAATTGATATTAGAGCTAATAATGTCATTTTTGGGATGTTTCAATTTTGTATACGGGTGCTATTTTGTAATTGACTGCAGACACTTGTACCGCTTTCCATTTTGTTCGTATCTATACAGGTGTAAATATATCGAATTTTGTTAATTGATGTTACAGCTAATAATGAAGAAATTTTAATTCTGTAAACGCTGTTTTGTTACCGTCTGCTGACGTTTGTATTGCTTTCTGTTTTCTTTATACCCTTACAGGTGTAAATATACCGAATGTTCAAAATTGATATTAGAGCTAATAATGTCATTTTTGTACCGCTTTTTTGCAAGGTTTTGCGAAGGGTGCTAAGTGCGGACAGTGCCACTAATAATGTCATTTTTGGGATATTTCAATTCTGCATACGGGTGCTGTTTTGTAATTGCCTGCAGACGTTTGTACCGCTTTCCATTTTGTTCGTATCTATACAGGTGTAATTATACAGAATTTCTAAAATTGATGTTATAGCTAATAATGTCATTTTATGAGAAATTTTAATTCTGTAAACGCTTGTTACCGTCTGCTGACGTTTGTATTGCTTTTTGTTTTCTTTATACCCTTACAGGTGTAAATATACCGAATGTTCAAAATTAATATTAGAGCTAATAATGTCATTTTTGGGATATTTCAATTTTGTATACGGGTGCTGTTTTGTTACCGTCTGCAGACGTTTGTATTTCTTTCTGTTTCGTTTGTACCTGTAAAGGTACCTTTACAGGTACAAATATATCGAATGTTCAAAATTGATATTAGAGCTAATAATGTCATTTATGGGATGTTTCAATTTTGTATACGGGTGCTGTTTTGTAATTGCCTGCAGACGTTTGTACCGCTTTCCATTTTGTTCGTATCTATACATGTGTAATTATACAGAATTTTTAAAATCGATGTTATAGCTAATAATGTCATTTTATGAGAAATTTTAATTCTATAAACGCTGTTTTGTTACCGTCTGCAGACGTTTGTATTGCTTTCTGTTTCGTTTGTACCTGTAAAGGTACCTTTACAGGTACAAATATATCGAATGTTCAAAATTGATATTAGAGCTAATAATGTCATTTTTGGGATATTTCAATTCTGCATACAAGTGCTATTTTGTAATTGCCTGCAGACGTTTGTACCGCTTTCCATTTTGTTCGTATCTATACAGGTGTAATTATACAGAATTTTTAAAATTGATGTTATAGCTAATAATGTCATTTTATGAGAAATTTTAATTCTGTAAACGCTGTTTTGATACCGTCTGCTGACGTTTGTATTGCTTTCTGTTTCGTTTGTACCTGTAAAGGTACCTTTACACGTACAAATATATCGAATGTTCAAAATTGATATTAGAGCTAATAATGTCATTTTTGGGTTTCAATTTTGTATACGGGTGCTGTTTTGTAATTGACTGCAGACGCTTGTACCGTTTTCCATTTTGTTCGTATCTATACAGTCATTTTTGAGATATTTCAATTCTGCATACGGGTGCTGTTTTGTAATTGCCTGCAGACGTTTGTACCGCTTTCCATTTTGTTCGTATCTATACAGGTGTAATTATACAGAATTTTTAAAATTGATGTTATAGCTAATAATGTCATTTTATGAGAAATTTTAATTCTGTAAACGCTGTTTTGTTACCATCTGCTGACGTTTGTATTGCTTTCTGTTTTTTTTATACCCTTACAGGTGTAAATATACCGAATGTTCAAAATTGATATTAGAGCTAAAAATGTCATTTTTGGGATATTTCAATTTTGTATACGGGTGCTGTTTTGTAATTGCCTGCAGACGTTTGTACCGCTTTCCATTTTGTTCGTAACTATACAGTCATTTTTGAGATATTTCAATTCTGCATACGGGAGCTATTTTGTAATTGCCTGCAGACGTTTGTACCGCTTTCCATTTTGTTCGTATCTATACAGGTGTAAATATATCGAATTTTGTTAATTAATGTTACAGCTAATAATGAAGAAATTTTAATTCTGTAAACGCTGTTTTGTTACCGTCTGCTGACGTTTGTATTGCTTTCTGTTTTCTTTATACCCTTACAGGTGTAAATATACCGAATGTTCAAAATTGATATTAGAGCTAATAATGTCATTTTTGTACCGCTTTTTTGCAAGGTTTTGCGAAGGGTGCTAAGTGCGGACAGTGCCACTAATAATGTCATTTTTGGGATATTTCAATTCTGCATACGGGTGCTGTTTTGTAATTGCCTGCAGACGTTTGTACCGCTTTCCATTTTGTTCGTATCTATACAGGTGTAATTATACAGAATTTTTAAAATTGATGTTATAGCTAATAATGTCATTTTATGAGAAATTTTAATTCTGTAAACGCTTGTTACCGTCTGCTGACGTTTGTATTGCTTTCTGTTTTCTTTATACCCTTACAGGTGTAAATATACCGAATGTTCAAAATTGATATTAGAGCTAAAAATGTCATTTTTGGGATATTTCAATTTTGTATACGGGTGCTGTTTTGTAATTGCCTGCAGACGTTTGTACCGCTTTTCATTTTGTTCGTATCTATACAGTCATTTTTGAGATATATCAATTCTGCATACGGGTGCTATTTTGTAATTGCCTGCAGACGTTTGTACCGCTTTCCATTTTGTTCATATCTATACAGGTATAAATATATCGAATTTATTGATGTTACAGCTAATAATGAAGAAATTTTAATTCTGTAAACGCTGTTTTGTTACCGTCTGCTGACGTTTGTATTGCTTTCTGTTTTCTTTATACCCTTAGGTGTAAATATACCGAATGTTCAAAATTGATATTAGAGCTAAAAATGTCATTTTTGGGATGTTTCAATTTTGTATACGGGTGCTGTTTTGTAATTGACTGCAGACGTTTGTACCGCTTTCCATTTTGTTCGTATCTATACAGGTGTAAATATATCGAATTTTGTTAATTGATGTTATAGCTAATAATGTCATTTTATGAGAAATTTTAATTCTGTAAACGCTGTTTTGTTACCGTCTGCAGACGTTTGTATTGCTTTCTATTTCGTTTGTACCTGTAAAGGTACCTTTACAGGTACAAATACATCTAATGTTCAAAATTGATATTAGAGCTAATAATGTCATTTTTGGGATGTTTCAATTTTGTATACGGGTGCTGTTTTGTAATTGACTGCAGACGCTTGTACCGCTTTCCATTTTGTTTGTATCTATACAGTCATTTTTGAGATATATCAATTCTGCATACGGGTGCTATTTTGTAATTGCCTGCAGACGTTTGTACCGCTTTCCATTTTGTTCGTATCTATACAGGTGTAATTATACAGAATTTTTAAAATTGATGTTATAGCTAATAATGTCATTTTATGAGAAATTTTAATTCTGTAAACGCTGTTTTGTTACCGTCTGCAGACGTTTGTATTGCTTTCTGTTTCGTTTGTACCTGTAAAGGTACCTTTACAGGTACAAATATATCGAATGTTCAAAATTGATATTAGAGCTAATAATGTCATTTTTGGGATGTTTCAATTTTGTATACGGGTGCTATTTTGTAATTGACTGCAGACACTTGTACCGCTTTCCATTTTGTTCGTATCTATACAGTCATTTTTGAGATATTTCAATTCTGCATACGGGTGCTATTTTGTAATTGCCTGCAGACGTTTGTACCGCTTTCCATTTTGTTCGTATCTATACAGGTGTAAATATATCGAATTTTGTTAATTGATGTTACAGCTAATAATGAAGAAATTTTAATTCTGTAAACGCTGTTTTGTTACCGTCTGCTGACGTTTGTATTGCTTTCTGTTTTCTTTATACCCTTACAGGTGTAAATATACCGAATGTTCAAAATTGATATTAGAGCTAATAATGTCATTTTTGTACCGCTTTTTTGCAAGGTTTTGCGAAGGGTGCTAAGTGCGGACAGTGCCACTAATAATGTCATTTTTGGGATATTTCAATTCTGCATACGGGTGCTGTTTTGTAATTGCCTGCAGATGTTTGTACCGCTTTCCATTTTGTTTGTATCTATACATGTGTAATTATACAGAATTTTTAAAATCGATATTATAGCTAATAATGTCATTTTATGAGAAATTTTAATTCTATAAACGCTGTTTTGTTACCGTCTGCAGACGTTTGTATTGCTTTCTGTTTCGTTTGTACCTGTAAAGGTACCTTTACAGGTACAAATATATCGAATGTTCAAAATTGATATTAGAGCTAATAATGTCATTTTTGGGATGTTTCAATTTTGTATACGGGTGCTGTTTTGTAATTGACTGCAGACACTTGTACCGCTTTCCATTTTGTTCGTATCTATACAGTCATTTTTGAGATATTTCAATTCTGCATACGGGTGTTATTTTGTAATTGCCTGCAGACGTTTGTACCGCTTTCCATTTTGTTCATAACTATACAAGTGTAATTATACAGAATTTTTTAAGTTGATGTTACAGCTAATAATGTCATTTTTTGAGAAATTTTAATTCTGTAAACGCCGTTTTGTTACCGTCTGCAGACGTTTGTATTGCTTTCCATTTTGTTTGTACCCCTACAGGTATAAATACATCGAATGTTCAAAATTGATATTAGAGCTAATAATGTCATTTTTGGGATATTTCAATTTTGTATACGTGTGCTGTTTTGTAATTGACTGCAGACGTTTGTACGGCTTTCCATTTTGTTCGTATCTATACAGACATTTTTGAGATATTTCAATTCTGCATACAAGTGCTATTTTGTAATTGCCTGCAGACGTTTGTACCGCTTTCCATTTTGTTCGTATCTATACAGGTGTAAATATATCGAATTTTGTTAATTGATGTTACAGCTAATAATGTCATTTTTTGAGAAATTTTAATTCTGTAAACGCTTGTTACCGTCTGCTGACGTTTGTATTGCTTTTTGTTTTCTTTATACCCTTACAGGTGTAAATATACCGAATGTTCAAAATTGATATTAGAGCTAATAATGTCATTTTTGGGATATTTCAATTTTGTATACGGGTGCTGTTTTGTTACCGTCTGCAGACGTTTGTATTTCTTTCTGTTTCGTTTGTACCTGTAAAGGTACCTTTACAGGTACAAATATATCGAATGTTCAAAATTGATATTAGAGCTAATAATGTCATTTATGGGATGTTTCAATTTTGTATACGGGTGCTGTTTTGTAATTGCCTGCAGACGTTTGTACCGCTTTCCATTTTGTTCGTATCTATACATGTGTAATTATACAGAATTTTTAAAATCGATGTTATAGCTAATAATGTCATTTTATGAGAAATTTTAATTCTATAAACGCTGTTTTGTTACCGTCTGCAGACGTTTGTATTGCTTTCTGTTTCGTTTGTACCTGTAAAGGTACCTTTACAGGTACAAATATATCGAATGTTCAAAATTGATATTAGAGCTAATAATGTCATTTTTGGGATGTTTCAATTTTGTATACGGGTGCTGTTTTGTAATTGACTGCAGACACTTGTACCGCTTTCCATTTTGTTCGTATCTATACAGTCATTTTTGAGATATTTTAATTCTGCATACGGGTGTTATTTTGTAATTGCCTGCAGACGTTTGTACCGCTTTCCATTTTGTTCATAACTATACAAGTGTAATTATACAGAATTTTTTAAGTTGATGTTACAGCTAATAATGTCATTTTTTGAGAAATTTTAATTCTGTAAACGCCGTTTTGTTACCGTCTGCAGACGTTTGTATTGCTTTCCATTTTGTTTGTACCCCTACAGGTATAAATACATCGAATGTTCAAAATTGATATTAGAGCTAATAATGTCATTTTTGGGATATTTCAATTTTGTATACGTGTGCTGTTTTGTAATTGACTGCAGACGTTTGTACGGCTTTCCATTTTGTTCGTATCTATACAGACATTTTTGAGATATTTCAATTCTGCATACAAGTGCTATTTTGTAATTGCCTGCAGACGTTTGTACCGCTTTCCATTTTGTTCGTATTTATACAGGTGTAAATATATCGAATTTTGTTAATTGATGTTACAGCTAATAATGTCATTTTTTGAGAAATTTTAATTCTGTAAACGCCGTTTTGTTACCGTCTGCAGACGTTTGTATTGCTTTCCGTTTTGTTTGTACCCCTACAGGTATAAATACACCGAATGTTCAAAATTGATATTAGAGCTAATAATGTCATTTTTGGGATATTTCAATTCTGCATACAAGTGCTATTTTGTAATTGCCTGCAGACGTTTGTACCGCTTTCCATTTTGTTCGTATCTATACAGGTGTAATTATACAGAATTTTTAAAATTGATGTTATAGCTAATAATGTCATTTTATGAGAAATTTTAATTCTGTAAACGCTGTTTTGTTACCGTATGCAGACGTTTGTATTGCTTTCTGTTTCGTTTGTATCTGTAAAGGTACCTTTACAGGTACAAATATATCGAATGTTCAAAATTGATATTAGAGCTAATAATGTCATTTTTGGGATGTTTCAATTTTGTATACGGATGCTGTTTTGTAATTGACTGCAGACGCTTGTACCGCTTTCCATTTTGTTCGTATCTATACAGTCATTTTTGAGATATTTCAATTCTGCATACGGGTGCTGTTTTGTAATTGCCTGCAGACGTTTGTACCGCTTTCCATTTTGTTCGTATCTATACAGGTGTAATTATACAGAATTTTTAAAATTGATGTTATAGCTAATAATGTCATTTTATGAGAAATTTTAATTCTGTAAACGCTGTTTTGATACCGTCTGCTGACGTTTGTATTGCTTTCTGTTTCGTTTGTACCTGTAAAGGTACCTTTACACGTACAAATATATCGAATGTTCAAAATTGATATTAGAGCTAATAATGTCATTTTTGGGTTTCAATTTTGTATACGGGTGCTGTTTTGTAATTGACTGCAGACGCTTGTACCGTTTTCCATTTTGTTCGTATCTATACAGTCATTTTTGAGATATTTTATGAGAAATTTTAATTTTGTAAACGCTGTTTTGTTACCGTATGCAGACGTTTGTATTGCTTTCTGTTTCGTTTGTATCTGTAAAGGTACCTTTACAGGTACAAATATATCGAATGTTCAAAATTGATATTAGAGCTAATAATGTCATTTTTGGGATGTTTCAATTTTGTATACGGATGCTGTTTTGTAATTGACTGCAGACGCTTGTACCGCTTTCCATTTTGTTCGTATCTATACAGTCATTTTTGAGATATTTCAATTCTGCATACGGGTGCTGTTTTGTAATTGCCTGCAGACGTTTGTACCGCTTTCCATTTTGTTCGTATATATACAGGTGTAATTATACAGAATTTTTAAAATTGATGTTATAGCTAATAATGTCATTTTATGAGAAATTTTAATTCTGTAAACGCTGTTTTGTTACCATCTGCTGACGTTTGTATTGCTTTCTGTTTTTTTTATACCCTTACAGGTGTAAATATACCGAATGTTCAAAATTGATATTAGAGCTAAAAATGTCATTTTTGGGATATTTCAATTTTGTATACGGGTGCTGTTTTGTAATTGCCTGCAGACGTTTGTACCGCTTTCCATTTTGTTCGTAACTATACAGTCATTTTTGAGATATTTCAATTCTGCATACGGGAGCTATTTTGTAATTGCCTGCAGACGTTTGTACCGCTTTCCATTTTGTTCGTATCTATACAGGTGTAAATATATCGAATTTTGTTAATTAATGTTACAGCTAATAATGAAGAAATTTTAATTCTGTAAACGCTGTTTTGTTACCGTCTGCTGACGTTTGTATTGCTTTCTGTTTTCTTTATACCCTTACAGGTGTAAATATACCGAATGTTCAAAATTGATATTAGAGCTAATAATGTCATTTTTGTACCGCTTTTTTGCAAGGTTTTGCGAAGGGTGCTAAGTGCGGACAGTGCCACTAATAATGTCATTTTTGGGATATTTCAATTCTGCATACGGGTGCTGTTTTGTAATTGCCTGCAGACGTTTGTACCGCTTTCCATTTTGTTCGTATCTATACAGGTGTAATTATACAGAATTTTTAAAATTGATGTTATAGCTAATAATGTCATTTTATGAGAAATTTTAATTCTGTAAACGCTTGTTACCGTCTGCTGACGTTTGTATTGCTTTCTGTTTTCTTTATACCCTTACAGGTGTAAATATACCGAATGTTCAAAATTGATATTAGAGCTAAAAATGTCATTTTTGGGATATTTCAATTTTGTATACGGGTGCTGTTTTGTAATTGCCTGCAGACGTTTGTACCGCTTTTCATTTTGTTCGTATCTATACAGTCATTTTTGAGATATATCAATTCTGCATACGGGTGCTATTTTGTAATTGCCTGCAGACGTTTGTACCGCTTTCCATTTTGTTCATATCTATACAGGTATAAATATATCGAATTTATTGATGTTATAGCTAATAATGAAGAAATTTTAATTCTGTAAACGCTGTTTTGTTACCGTCTGCTGACGTTTGTATTGCTTTCTGTTTTCTTTATACCCTTACAGGTGTAAATATACCGAATGTTCAAAATTGATATTAGAGCTAAAAATGTCATTTTTGGGATGTTTCAATTTTGTATACGGGTGCTGTTTTGTAATTGACTGCAGACGTTTGTACCGCTTTCCATTTTGTTCGTATCTATACAGGTGTAAATATATCGAATTTTGTTAATTGATGTTATAGCTAATAATGTCATTTTATGAGAAATTTTAATTCTGTAAACGCTGTTTTGTTACCGTCTGCAGACGTTTGTATTGCTTTCTATTTCGTTTGTACCTGTAAAGGTACCTTTACAGGTACAAATACATCTAATGTTCAAAATTGATATTAGAGCTAATAATGTCATTTTTGGGATGTTTCAATTTTGTATACGGGTGCTGTTTTGTAATTGACTGCAGACGCTTGTACCGCTTTCCATTTTGTTTGTATCTATACAGTCATTTTTGAGATATATCAATTCTGCATACGGGTGCTATTTTGTAATTGCCTGCAGACGTTTGTACCGCTTTCCATTTTGTTCGTATCTATACAGGTGTAATTATACAGAATTTTTAAAATTGATGTTATAGCTAATAATGTCATTTTATGAGAAATTTTAATTCTGTAAACGCTGTTTTGTTACCGTCTGCAGACGTTTGTATTGCTTTCTGTTTCGTTTGTACCTGTAAAGGTACCTTTACAGGTATAAATATATCGAATGTTCAAAATTGATATTAGAGCTAATAATGTCATTTTTGGGATGTTTCAATTTTGTATACGGGTGCTATTTTGTAATTGACTGCAGACATTTGTACCGCTTTCCATTTTGTTCGTATCTATACAGTCATTTTTGAGATATTTCAATTCTGCATACGGGTGCTATTTTGTAATTGCCTGCAGACGCTTTGTACCGCTTTCCATTTTGTTCGTATCTATACAGGTGTAAATATATCGAATTTTGTTAATTGATATTACAGCTAATAATGAAGAAATTTTAATTCTGTAAACGCTGTTTTGTTACCGTCTGCTGACGTTTGTATTGCTTTCTGTTTTCTTTATACCCTTACAGGTGTAAATATACCGAATGTTCAAAATTGATATTAGAGCTAATAATGTCATTTTTGTACCGCTTTTTTGCAAGGTTTTGCGAAGGGTGCTAAGTGCGGACAGTGCCACTAATAATGTCATTTTTGGGATATTTCAATTCTGCATACGGGTGCTGTTTTGTAATTGCCTGCAGACGTTTGTACCGCTTTCCATTTTGTTCGTATCTATACAGGTGTAATTATACAGAATTTTTAAAATTGATGTTATAGCTAATAATGTCATTTTATGAGAAATTTTAATTCTGTAAACGCTTGTTATCGTCTGCTGACGTTTGTATTGCTTTTTGTTTTCTTTATACCCTTACAGGTGTAAATGTACCGAATGTTCAAAATTGATATTAGAGCTAATAATGTCATTTTTGGGATATTTCAATTTTGTATACGGGTGCTGTTTTGTTACCGTCTGCAGACGTTTGTATTTCTTTCTGTTTCGTTTGTACCTGTAAAGGTACCTTTACAGGTACAAATATATCGAATGTTCAAAATTGATATTAGAGCTAATAATGTCATTTATGGGATGTTTCAATTTTGTATACGGGTGCTGTTTTGTAATTGCCTGCAGACGTTTGTACCGCTTTCCATTTTGTTCGTATCTATACATGTGTAATTATACAGAATTTTTAAAATCGATGTTATAGCTAATAATGTCATTTTATGAGAAATTTTAATTCTATAAACGCTGTTTTGTTACCGTCTGCAGCCGTTTGTATTGCTTTCTGTTTCGTTTGTACCTGTAAAGGTACCTTTACAGGTACAAATATATCGAATGTTCAAAATTGATATTAGAGCCAATAATGTCATTTTTGGGATGTTTCAATTTTGTATACGGGTGCTGTTTTGTAATTGACTGCAGACACTTGTACCGCTTTCCATTTTGTTCATATCTATACAGTCATTTTTGAGATATTTCAATTCTGCATACGGGTGTTATTTTGTAATTGCCTGCAGACGTTTGTACCGCTTTCCATTTTGTTCGTATCTATACATGTGTAATTATACAGAATTTTTAAAATCGATGTTATAGCTAATAATGTCATTTTATGAGAAATTTTAATTCTATAAACGCTGTTTTGTTACCGTCTGCAGACGTTTGTATTGCTTTCTGTTTCGTTTGTACCTGTAAAGGTACCTTTACAGGTACAAATATATCGAATGTTCAAAATTGATATTAGAGCTAATAATGTCATTTTTGGGATGTTTCAATTTTGTATACGGGTGCTGTTTTGTAATTGACTGCAGACACTTGTACCGCTTTCCATTTTGTTCGTATCTATACAGTCATTTTTGAGATATTTCAATTCTGCATACGGGTGTTATTTTGTAATTGCCTGCAGACGTTTGTACCGCTTTCCATTTTGTTCATAACTATACAAGTGTAATTATACAGAATTTTTTAAGTTGATGTTACAGCTAATAATGTCATTTTTGGAGAAATTTTAATTCTGTAAACGCCGTTTTGTTACCATCTGCAGACGTTTGTATTGCTTTCCATTTTGTTTGTACCCCTACAGGTATAAATACATCGAATGTTCAAAATTGATATTAGAGCTAATAATGTCATTTTTGGGATATTTCAATTTTGTATACGTGTGCTGTTTTGTAATTGACTGCAGACGTTTGTACGGCTTTCCATTTTGTTCGTATCTATACAGACATTTTTGAGATATTTCAATTCTGCATACAAGTGCTATTTTGTAATTGCCTGCAGACGTTTGTACCGCTTTCCATTTTGTTCGTATCTATACAGGTGTAAATATATCGAATTTTGTTAATTGATGTTACAGCTAATAATGTCATTTTTTGAGAAATTTTAATTCTGTAAACGCTTGTTACCGACTGCTGACGTTTGTATTGCTTTTTGTTTTCTTTATACCCTTACAGGTGTAAATATACCGAATGTTCAAAATTGATATTAGAGCTAATAATGTCATTTTTGGGATATTTCAATTTTGTATACGGGTGCTGTTTTGTTACCGTCTGCAGACGTTTGTATTTCTTTCTGTTTCGTTTGTACCTGTAAAGGTACCTTTACAGGTACAAATATATCGAATGTTCAAAATTGATATTAGAGCTAATAATGTCATTTATGGGATGTTTCAATTTTGTATACGGGTGCTGTTTTGTAATTGCCTGCAGACGTTTGTACCGCTTTCCATTTTGTTCGTATCTATACATGTGTAATTATACAGAATTTTTAAAATCGATGTTATAGCTAATAATGTCATTTTATGAGAAATTTTAATTCTATAAACGCTGTTTTGTTACCGTCTGCAGACGTTTGTATTGCTTTCTGTTTCGTTTGTACCTGTAAAGGTACCTTTACAGGTACAAATATATCGAATGTTCAAAATTGATATTAGAGCCAATAATGTCATTTTTGGGATGTTTCAATTTTGTATACGGGTGCTGTTTTGTAATTGACTGCAGACACTTGTACCGCTTTCCATTTTGTTCGTATCTATACAGTCATTTTTGAGATATTTCAATTCTGCATACGGGTGTTATTTTGTAATTGCCTGCAGACGTTTGTACCGCTTTCCATTTTGTTCATAACTATACAAGTGTAATTATACAGAATTTTTTAAGTTGATGTTACAGCTAATAATGTCATTTTTTGAGAAATTTTAATTCTGTAAACGCCGTTTTGTTACCGTCTGCAGACGTTTGTATTGCTTTCCATTTTGTTTGTACCCCTACAGGTATAAATACATCGAATGTTCAAAATTGATATTAGAGCTAATAATGTCATTTTTGGGATATTTCAATTTTGTATACGTGTGCTGTTTTGTAATTGACTGCAGACGTTTGTACGGCTTTCCATTTTGTTCGTATCTATACAGACATTTTTGAGATATTTCAATTCTGCATACAAGTGCTATTTTGTAATTGCCTGCAGACGTTTGTACCGCTTTCCATTTTGTTCGTATCTATACAGGTGTAAATATATCGAATTTTGTTAATTGATGTTACAGCTAATAATGTCATTTTTTGAGAAATTTTAATTCTGTAAACGCCGTTTTGTTACCGTCTGCAGACGTTTGTATTGCTTTCCGTTTTGTTTGTACCCCTACAGGTATAAATACACCGAATGTTCAAAATTGATATTAGAGCTAATAATGTCATTTTTGGGATATTTCAATTCTGCATACAAGTGCTATTTTGTAATTGCCTGCAGACGTTTGTACCGCTTTCCATTTTGTTCGTATCTATACAGGTGTAATTATACAGAATTTTTAAAATTGATGTTATAGCTAATAATGTCATTTTATGAGAAATTTTAATTCTGTAAACGCTGTTTTTTTACCGTATGCAGACGTTTGTATTGCTTTCTGTTTCGTTTGTATCTGTAAAGGTACCTTTACAGGTACAAATATATCGAATGTTCAAAATTGATATTAGAGCTAATAATGTCATTTTTGGGATGTTTCAATTTTGTATACGGATGCTGTTTTGTAATTGACTGCAGACGCTTGTACCGCTTTCCATTTTGTTCGTATCTATACAGTCATTTTTGAGATATTTCAATTCTGCATACGGGTGCTGTTTTGTAATTGCCTGCAGACGTTTGTACCGCTTTCCATTTTGTTCGTATCTATACAGGTGTAATTATACAGAATTTTTAAAATTGATGTTATAGCTAATAATGTCATTTTATGAGAAATTTTAATTCTGTAAACGCTGTTTTGATACCGTCTGCTGACGTTTGTATTGCTTTCTGTTTCGTTTGTACCTGTAAAGGTACCTTTACACGTACAAATATATCGAATGTTCAAAATTGATATTAGAGCTAATAATGTCATTTTTGGGTTTCAATTTTGTATACGGGTGCTGTTTTGTAATTGACTGCAGACGCTTGTACCGTTTTCCATTTTGTTCGTATCTATACAGTCATTTTTGAGATATTTTATGAGAAATTTTAATTCTGTAAACGCTGTTTTGTTACCGTATGCAGACGTTTGTATTGCTTTCTGTTTCGTTTGTATCTGTAAAGGTACCTTTACAGGTACAAATATATCGAATGTTCAAAATTGATATTAGAGCTAATAATGTCATTTTTGGGATGTTTCAATTTTGTATACGGATGCTGTTTTGTAATTGACTGCAGACGCTTGTACCGCTTTCCATTTTGTTCGTATCTATACAGTCATTTTTGAGATATTTCAATTCTGCATACGGGTGCTGTTTTGTAATTGCCTGCAGACGTTTGTACCGCTTTCCATTTTGTTCGTATATATACAGGTGTAATTATACAGAATTTTTAAAATTGATGTTATAGCTAATAATGTCATTTTATGAGAAATTTTAATTCTGTAAACGCTGTTTTGTTACCATCTGCTGACGTTTGTATTGCTTTCTGTTTTTTTTATACCCTTACAGGTGTAAATATACCGAATGTTCAAAATTGATATTAGAGCTAAAAATGTCATTTTTGGGATATTTCAATTTTGTATACGGGTGCTGTTTTGTAATTGCCTGCAGACGTTTGTACCGCTTTCCATTTTGTTCGTAACTATACAGTCATTTTTGAGATATTTCAATTCTGCATACGGGAGCTATTTTGTAATTGCCTGCAGACGTTTGTACCGCTTTCCATTTTGTTCGTATCTATACAGGTGTAAATATATCGAATTTTGTTAATTAATGTTACAGCTAATAATGAAGAAATTTTAATTCTGTAAACGCTGTTTTGTTACCGTCTGCTGACGTTTGTATTGCTTTCTGTTTTCTTTATACCCTTACAGGTGTAAATATACCGAATGTTCAAAATTGATATTAGAGCTAATAATGTCATTTTTGTACCGCTTTTTTGCAAGGTTTTGCGAAGGGTGCTAAGTGCGGACAGTGCCACTAATAATGTCATTTTTGGGATATTTCAATTCTGCATACGGGTGCTGTTTTGTAATTGCCTGCAGACGTTTGTACCGCTTTCCATTTTGTTCGTATCTATACAGGTGTAATTATACAGAATTTTTAAAATTGATGTTATAGCTAATAATGTCATTTTATGAGAAATTTTAATTCTGTAAACGCTTGTTACCGTCTGCTGACGTTTGTATTGCTTTCTGTTTTCTTTATACCCTTACAGGTGTAAATATACCGAATGTTCAAAATTGATATTAGAGCTAAAAATGTCATTTTTGGGATATTTCAATTTTGTATACGGGTGCTGTTTTGTAATTGCCTGCAGACGTTTGTACCGCTTTTCATTTTGTTCGTATCTATACAGTCATTTTTGAGATATATCAATTCTGCATACGGGTGCTATTTTGTAATTGCCTGCAGACGTTTGTACCGCTTTCCATTTTGTTCATATCTATACAGGTATAAATATATCGAATTTATTGATGTTATAGCTAATAATGAAGAAATTTTAATTCTGTAAACGCTGTTTTGTTACCGTCTGCTGACGTTTGTATTGCTTTCTGTTTTCTTTATACCCTTACAGGTGTAAATATACCGAATGTTCAAAATTGATATTAGAGCTAAAAATGTCATTTTTGGGATGTTTCAATTTTGTATACGGGTGCTGTTTTGTAATTGACTGCAGACGTTTGTACCGCTTTCCATTTTGTTCGTATCTATACAGGTGTAAATATATCGAATTTTGTTAATTGATGTTATAGCTAATAATGTCATTTTATGAGAAATTTTAATTCTGTAAACGCTGTTTTGTTACCGTCTGCAGACGTTTGTATTGCTTTCTATTTCGTTTGTACCTGTAAAGGTACCTTTACAGGTACAAATACATCTAATGTTCAAAATTGATATTAGAGCTAATAATGTCATTTTTGGGATGTTTCAATTTTGTATACGGGTGCTGTTTTGTAATTGACTGCAGACGCTTGTACCGCTTTCCATTTTGTTTGTATCTATACAGTCATTTTTGAGATATATCAATTCTGCATACGGGTGCTATTTTGTAATTGCCTGCAGACGTTTGTACCGCTTTCCATTTTGTTCGTATCTATACAGGTGTAATTATACAGAATTTTTAAAATTGATGTTATAGCTAATAATGTCATTTTATGAGAAATTTTAATTCTGTAAACGCTGTTTTGTTACCGTCTGCAGACGTTTGTATTGCTTTCTGTTTCGTTTGTACCTGTAAAGGTACCTTTACAGGTATAAATATATCGAATGTTCAAAATTGATATTAGAGCTAATAATGTCATTTTTGGGATGTTTCAATTTTGTATACGGGTGCTATTTTGTAATTGACTGCAGACATTTGTACCGCTTTCCATTTTGTTCGTATCTATACAGTCATTTTTGAGATATTTCAATTCTGCATACGGGTGCTATTTTGTAATTGCCTGCAGACGCTTTGTACCGCTTTCCATTTTGTTCGTATCTATACAGGTGTAAATATATCGAATTTTGTTAATTGATATTACAGCTAATAATGAAGAAATTTTAATTCTGTAAACGCTGTTTTGTTACCGTCTGCTGACGTTTGTATTGCTTTCTGTTTTCTTTATACCCTTACAGGTGTAAATATACCGAATGTTCAAAATTGATATTAGAGCTAATAATGTCATTTTTGTACCGCTTTTTTGCAAGGTTTTGCGAAGGGTGCTAAGTGCGGACAGTGCCACTAATAATGTCATTTTTGGGATATTTCAATTTGCATACGGGTGCTGTTTTGTAATTGCCTGCAGACGTTTGTACCGCTTTCCATTTTGTTCGTATCTATACAGGTGTAATTATACAGAATTTTTAAAATTGATGTTATAGCTAATAATGTC
Organism: Prenolepis imparis; assembly: GCF_030444845.1. Classification (NCBI taxonomy): domain Eukaryota; kingdom Metazoa; phylum Arthropoda; class Insecta; order Hymenoptera; family Formicidae; genus Prenolepis; species Prenolepis imparis. The sequence continues at coordinate 25,873 of NW_028141346.1, read as the reverse complement.
ATTTTATGAGAAATTTTAATTCTGTAAACGCTTGTTATCGTCTGCTGACGTTTGTATTGCTTTTTGTTTTCTTTATACCCTTACAGGTGTAAATGTACCGAATGTTCAAAATTGATATTAGAGCTAATAATGTCATTTTTGGGATATTTCAATTTTGTATACGGGTGCTGTTTTGTTACCGTCTGCAGACGTTTGTATTTCTTTCTGTTTCGTTTGTACCTGTAAAGGTACCTTTACAGGTACAAATATATCGAATGTTCAAAATTGATATTAGAGCTAATAATGTCATTTATGGGATGTTTCAATTTTGTATACGGGTGCTGTTTTGTAATTGCCTGCAGACGTTTGTACCGCTTTCCATTTTGTTCGTATCTATACATGTGTAATTATACAGAATTTTTAAAATCGATGTTATAGCTAATAATGTCATTTTATGAGAAATTTTAATTCTATAAACGCTGTTTTGTTACCGTCTGCAGACGTTTGTATTGCTTTCTGTTTCGTTTGTACCTGTAAAGGTACCTTTACAGGTACAAATATATCGAATGTTCAAAATTGATATTAGAGCCAATAATGTCATTTTTGGGATGTTTCAATTTTGTATACGGGTGCTGTTTTGTAATTGACTGCAGACACTTGTACCGCTTTCCATTTTGTTCATATCTATACAGTCATTTTTGAGATATTTCAATTCTGCATACGGGTGTTATTTTGTAATTGCCTGCAGACGTTTGTACCGCTTTCCATTTTGTTCGTATCTATACATGTGTAATTATACAGAATTTTTAAAATCGATGTTATAGCTAATAATGTCATTTTATGAGAAATTTTAATTCTATAAACGCTGTTTTGTTACCGTCTGCAGACGTTTGTATTGCTTTCTGTTTCGTTTGTACCTGTAAAGGTACCTTTACAGGTACAAATATATCGAATGTTCAAAATTGATATTAGAGCTAATAATGTCATTTTTGGGATGTTTCAATTTTGTATACGGGTGCTGTTTTGTAATTGACTGCAGACACTTGTACCGCTTTCCATTTTGTTCGTATCTATACAGTCATTTTTGAGATATTTCAATTCTGCATACGGGTGTTATTTTGTAATTGCCTGCAGACGTTTGTACCGCTTTCCATTTTGTTCATAACTATACAAGTGTAATTATACAGAATTTTTTAAGTTGATGTTACAGCTAATAATGTCATTTTTGGAGAAATTTTAATTCTGTAAACGCCGTTTTGTTACCGTCTGCAGACGTTTGTATTGCTTTCCATTTTGTTTGTACCCCTACAGGTATAAATACATCGAATGTTCAAAATTGATATTAGAGCTAATAATGTCATTTTTGGGATATTTCAATTTTGTATACGTGTGCTGTTTTGTAATTGACTGCAGACGTTTGTACGGCTTTCCATTTTGTTCGTATCTATACAGACATTTTTGAGATATTTCAATTCTGCATACAAGTGCTATTTTGTAATTGCCTGCAGACGTTTGTACCGCTTTCCATTTTGTTCGTATCTATACAGGTGTAAATATATCGAATTTTGTTAATTGATGTTACAGCTAATAATGTCATTTTTTGAGAAATTTTAATTCTGTAAACGCTTGTTACCGTCTGCTGACGTTTGTATTGCTTTTTGTTTTCTTTATACCCTTACAGGTGTAAATATACCGAATGTTCAAAATTGATATTAGAGCTAATAATGTCATTTTTGGGATATTTCAATTTTGTATACGGGTGCTGTTTTGTTACCGTCTGCAGACGTTTGTATTTCTTTCTGTTTCGTTTGTACCTGTAAAGGTACCTTTACAGGTACAAATATATCGAATGTTCAAAATTGATATTAGAGCTAATAATGTCATTTATGGGATGTTTCAATTTTGTATACGGGTGCTGTTTTGTAATTGCCTGCAGACGTTTGTACCGCTTTCCATTTTGTTCGTATCTATACATGTGTAATTATACAGAATTTTTAAAATCGATGTTATAGCTAATAATGTCATTTTATGAGAAATTTTAATTCTATAAACGCGGTTTTGTTACCGTCTGCAGACGTTTGTATTGCTTTCTGTTTCGTTTGTACCTGTAAAGGTACCTTTACAGGTACAAATATATCGAATGTTCAAAATTGATATTAGAGCCAATAATGTCATTTTTGGGATGTTTCAATTTTGTATACGGGTGCTGTTTTGTAATTGACTGCAGACACTTGTACCGCTTTCCATTTTGTTCGTATCTATACAGTCATTTTTGAGATATTTCAATTCTGCATACGGGTGTTATTTTGTAATTGCCTGCAGACGTTTGTACCGCTTTCCATTTTGTTCATAACTATACAAGTGTAATTATACAGAATTTTTTAAGTTGATGTTACAGCTAATAATGTCATTTTTTGAGAAATTTTAATTCTGTAAACGCCGTTTTGTTACCGTCTGCAGACGTTTGTATTGCTTTCCATTTTGTTTGTACCCCTACAGGTATAAATACATCGAATGTTCAAAATTGATATTAGAGCTAATAATGTCATTTTTGGGATATTTCAATTTTGTATACGTGTGCTGTTTTGTAATTGACTGCAGACGTTTGTACGGCTTTCCATTTTGTTCGTATCTATACAGACATTTTTGAGATATTTCAATTCTGCATACAAGTGCTATTTTGTAATTGCCTGCAGACGTTTGTACCGCTTTCCATTTTGTTCGTATCTATACAGGTGTAAATATATCGAATTTTGTTAATTGATGTTATAGCTAATAATGTCATTTTTTGAGAAATTTTAATTCTGTAAACGCCGTTTTGTTACCGTCTGCAGACGTTTGTATTGCTTTCCGTTTTGTTTGTACCCCTACAGGTATAAATACACCGAATGTTCAAAATTGATATTAGAGCTAATAATGTCATTTTTGGGATATTTCAATTCTGCATACAAGTGCTATTTTGTAATTGCCTGCAGACGTTTGTACCGCTTTCCATTTTGTTCGTATCTATACAGGTGTAATTATACAGAATTTTTAAAATTGATGTTATAGCTAATAATGTCATTTTATGAGAAATTTTAATTCTGTAAACGCTGTTTTTTTACCGTATGCAGACGTTTGTATTGCTTTCTGTTTCGTTTGTATCTGTAAAGGTACCTTTACAGGTACAAATATATCGAATGTTCAAAATTGATATTAGAGCTAATAATGTCATTTTTGGGATGTTTCAATTTTGTATACGGGTGCTGTTTTGTAATTGACTGCAGACGCTTGTACCGCTTTCCATTTTGTTCGTATCTATACAGTCATTTTTGAGATATTTCAATTCTGCATACGGGTGCTATTTTGTAATTGCCTGCAGACGTTTGTACCGCTTTCCATTTTGTTCGTATCTATACAGGTGTAAATATATCGAATTTTGTTAATTGATGTTACAGCTAATAATGTCATTTTTTGAGAAATTTTAATTCTGTAAACGCCGTTTTGTTACCGTCTGCAGACGTTTGTATTGCTTTCCGTTTTGTTTGTACCCCTACAGGTATAAATACACCGAATGTTCAAAATTGATATTAGAGCTAATAATGTCATTTTTGGGATATTTCAATTCTGCATACAAGTGCTATTTTGTAATTGCCTGCAGACGTTTGTACCGCTTTCCATTTTGTTCGTATCTATACAGGTGTAATTATACAGAATTTTTAAAATTGATGTTATAGCTAATAATGTCATTTTATGAGAAATTTTAATTCTGTAAACGCTGTTTTGATACCGTCTGCTGACGTTTGTATTGCTTTCTGTTTCGTTTGTACCTGTAAAGGTACCTTTACACGTACAAATATATCGAATGTTCAAAATTGATATTAGAGCTAATAATGTCATTTTTGGGTTTCAATTTTGTATACGGGTGCTGTTTTGTAATTGACTGCAGACGCTTGTACCGCTTTCCATTTTGTTCGTATCTATACAGTCATTTTTGAGATATTTCAATTCTGCATACGGGTGCTGTTTTGTAATTGCCTGCAGACGTTTGTACCGCTTTCCATTTTGTTCGTATCTATACAGGTGTAATTATACAGAATTTTTAAAATTGATGTTATAGCTAATAATGTCATTTTATGAGAAATTTTAATTCTGTAAACGCTGTTTTGTTACCGTCTGCTGACGTTTGTATTGCTTTCTGTTTTTTTTATACCCTTACAGGTGTAAATATACCGAATGTTCAAAATTGATATTAGAGCTAAAAATGTCATTTTTGGGATATTTCAATTTTGTATATGGGTGCTGTTTTGTAATTGCCTGCAGACGTTTGTACCGCTTTCCATTTTGTTCGTAACTATACAATCATTTTTGAGATATTTCAATTCTGCATACGGGTGCTATTTTGTAATTGCCTGCAGACGTTTGTACCGCTTTCCATTTTGTTCGTATCTATACAGGTGTAAATATATCGAATTTTGTTAATTAATGTTACAGCTAATAATGAAGAAATTTTAATTCTGTAAACGCTGTTTTGTTACCGTCTGCTGACGTTTGTATTGCTTTCTGTTTTCTTTATACCCTTACAGGTGTAAATATACCGAATGTTCAAAATTGATATTAGAGCTAAAAATGTCATTTTTGGGATATTTCAATTTTGTATACGGGTGCTGTTTTGTAATTGCCTGCAGACGTTTGTACCGCTTTTCATTTTGTTCGTATCTATACAGTCATTTTTGAGATATATCAATTCTGCATACGGGTGCTATTTTGTAATTGCCTGCAGACGTTTGTACCGCTTTCCATTTTGTTCATATCTATACAGGTATAAATATATCGAATTTATTGATGTTACAGCTAATAATGAAGAAATTTTAATTCTGTAAACGCTGTTTTGTTACCGTCTGCTGACGTTTGTATTGCTTTCTGTTTTCTTTATACCCTTACAGGTGTAAATATACCGAATGTTCAAAATTGATATTAGAGCTAAAAATGTCATTTTTGGGATGTTTCAATTTTGTATACGGGTGCTGTTTTGTAATTGACTGCAGACGTTTGTACCGCTTTCCATTTTGTTCGTATCTATACAGGTGTAAATATATCGAATTTTGTTAATTGATGGTATAGCTAATAATGTCATTTTATGAGAAATTTTAATTCCGTAAACGCTGTTTTGTTACCGTCTGCAGACGTTTGTATTGCTTTCTATTTCGTTTGTACCTGTAAAGGTACCTTTACAGGTACAAATACATCTAATGTTCAAAATTGATATTAGAGCTAATAATGTCATTTTTGGGATGTTTCAATTTTGTATACGGGTGCTGTTTTGTAATTGACTGCAGACGCTTGTACCGCTTTCCATTTTGTTTGTATCTATACAGTCATTTTTGAGATATATCAATTCTGCATACGGGTGCTATTTTGTAATTGCCTGCAGACGTTTATATTGCTTTCCATTTTGTTCGTATCTATACAGGTGTAATTATACAGAATTTTTAAAATTGATGTTATAGCTAATAATGTCATTTTATGAGAAATTTTAATTCTGTAAAAGCTGTTTTGTTACCGTCTGCAGACGTTTGTATTGCTTTCTGTTTTCTTTATACCCTTACAGGTGTAAATATACCGAATGTTCAAAATTGATATTAGAGCTAATAATGTCATTTTTGGGATATTTCAATTTTCTATACGGGTGCCGTTTTGTAATTGCCTGCAGACGTTTGTACCGCTTTCCATTTTGTTCGTAACTATACAGGTGTAATTATACAGAATTTTTTAAGTTGATGTTACAGCTAATAATGTCATTTTTTGAGAAATTTTAATTCTATAAACGCTGTTTTGTTACCATCTGCAGACGTTTGTATTGCTTTCCGTTTTGTTTGTACCCCTACAGGTATAAATACACCGAGTTTTAAAAATTGATGTTACAGCTAATAGTGTCATTTTTAAGATATTTTTATTCTGTAACGAATGTTGTTTTGTAATCGTCTGCAGACGTTTGTACCGCTTTCCATTTTGTTCGTATCTATACAGGTGTAATTATACAGAATTTTTAAAATTGATGTTATAGCTAATAATGTCATTTTATGAGAAATTTTAATTCTGTAAACGCTTGTTACCGTCTGCTGACGTTTGTATTGCTTTCTGTTTTCTTTATACCCTTACAGGTGTAAATATACCGAATGTTCAAAATTGATATTAGAGCTAAAAATGTCATTTTTGGGATATTTCAATTTTGTATACGGGTGCTGTTTTGTAATTGCCTGCAGACGTTTGTACCGCTTTTCATTTTGTTCGTATCTATACAGTCATTTTTGAGATATATCAATTCTGCATACGGGTGCTATTTTGTAATTGCCTGCAGACGTTTGTACCGCTTTCCATTTTGTTCATATCTATACAGGTATAAATATATCGAATTTATTGATGTTACAGCTAATAATGAAGAAATTTTAATTCTGTAAACGCTGTTTTGTTACCGTCTGCTGACGTTTGTATTGCTTTCTGTTTTCTTTATACCCTTACAGGTGTAAATATACCGAATGTTCAAAATTGATGTTAGAGCTAAAAATGTCATTTTTGGGATATTTCAATTTTGTATACGGGTGCTGTTTTGTAATTGCCTGCAGACGTTTGTACCGCTTTCCATTTTGTTCGTAACTATACAGGTGTAATTATACAGAATTTTTTAAGTTGATGTTACAGCTAATAATGTCATTTTTTGAGAAATTTTAATTTTGTAAACGCTGTTTTGTTACCGTCTGCAGACGTTTGTATTGCTTTCTGTTTTCTTTATACCCTTACAGGTGTAAATATATCGATTGTTCAAAATTGATATTAGAGCTAATAATGTCATTTTTGTACCGCTTTTTTGCAAGGTTTTGCGAAGGGTGCGGACAGTGCCACTAATAATGTCATTTTTGGGATATTTCAATTCTGCATACGGGTGCTGTTTTGTAATTGCCTGCAGATGTTTGTACCGCTTTCCATTTTGTTCGTATCTATACAGTGTAATTATACAGAATTTTTAAAATTGATTATAGCTAATAATGTCATTTTATGAGAAATTTTAATTCTGTAAACGCTGTTTTGTTACCGTCTGCTGACGTTTGTATTGCTTTCTGTTTTCTTTATACCCTTACAGGTGTAAATATACCGAATGTTCAAAATTGATATGAGAGCTAATAATGTCATTTTTGGGATATTTCAATTTTGTATACGGGTGCCGTTTTGTAATTGCCTGCAGACGTTTGTACCGCTTTCCGTTTCGTTTGTACCCCTACAGGTGTAAATACACCGAGTTTTAAAAATTGATGTTACAGCTAATAATATCATTTTATGAGAAATTTTAATTCTGTAAACGCTGTTTTGTTACCGTCTGCAGACGTTTGTATTGCTTTCTGTTTCGTTTGTACCTGTAAAGGTACCTTTACAGGTACAAATATATCGAATGTTCAAAATTGATATTAGAGCTAATAATGTCATTTTTGGGATATTTCAATTTTCTATACGGGTGCCGTTTTATAATTGCCTGCAGACGTTTGTACCGCTTTCCGTTTAATTTGTACCACTACAGGTGTAAATATACCGAATGTTCAAAATTGATATTAGAGCTAATAATGTCATTTTTGGGATATTTCAATTTTGTATACGGGTGCTGTTTTGTAATTGCCTGCAGACGTTTATATTGCTTTCCATTTTGTTCGTATCTATACAGGTGTAATTATACAGAATTTTTAAAATTGATGTTATAGCTAATAATGTCATTTTATGAGAAATTTTAATTCTGTAAAAGCTGTTTTGTTACCGTCTGCAGACGTTTGTATTGCTTTCTGTTTTCTTTATACCCTTATAGGTGTAAATATACCGAATGTTCAAAATTGATATTAGAGCTAAAAATGTCATTTTTGGGATGTTTCAATTTTGTATACGGGTGCTGTTTTGTAATTGCCTGCAGACGTTTGTACCGCTTTCCATTTTGTTCGTATCTATACATGTGTAATTATACAGAATTTTTAAAATTGATATTAGAGCTAATAATGTTATTTTTGGGATATTTCAATTTTGTATACGGGTGCTGTTTTGTTACCGTCTGCAGACGTTTGTATTGCTTTCTGTTTCGTTTGTACCTGTAAAGGTACCTTTACAGGTACAAATATATCGAATGTTCAAAATTGATATTAGAGCTAATAATGTCATTTTTGGGATGTTTCAATTTTGTATACGGGTGCTGTTTTGTAATTGACTGCAGACGCTTGTACCGCTTTCCATTTTGTTTGTATCTATACAGTCATTTTTGAGATATATCAATTCTGCATACGGGTGCTATTTTGTAATTGCCTGCAGACGTTTGTACCGCTTTCCATTTTGTTCGTATCTATACAGGTGTAATTATACAGAATTTTTAAAATTGATGTTATAGCTAATAATGTCATTTTATGAGAAATTTTAATTCTGTAAACACTGTTTTGTTACCGTCTGCAGACGTTTGTATTGCTTTCTGTTTTGTTTATACCCTTACAGGTGTAATATAATATACCGAATGTTCAAAATTGATATTAGAGCTAATAATGTCATTTTTGAGATATTTCAATTCTGCATATGGATGCTATTTTGTAATTGCCTGCAGACGTTTGTACCGCTTTCCATTTTGTATCTATACAGGTGTAATTATACAGAATTTTTAAAATTAATATTATAGCTAATAATGTCATTTTATGAGAAATTTTAAATCTGTAAACGCTTGCCGTCTGCTGACGTTTGTATTGCTTTCTGTTTTCTTTATACCCTTACAGGTGTAAATATACCGAATGTTCTAAATTGATATTAGAGCTAATAATGTCATTTTTGGGATATTTCAATTTTGTATACGGGTGCTGTTTTGTAATTGCCTGCAGACGTTTGTACCGCTTTCCGTTTCGTTTGTACCCCTACAGGTGTAAATATACCGAATGTTCAAAATTGATATTAGAGCTAATAATGTCATTTTTGGGATATTTCAATTTTCTATACGAGTGCTGTTTTGTTACCGTCTGCAGACGTTTGTATTGCTTTCTGTTTCGTTTGTACCTGTAAAGGTACCTTTACAGGTACAAATATATCGAATGTTCAAAATTGATATTAGAGCTAATAATGTCATTTATGGGATGTTTCAATTTTGTATACGGGTGCTGTTTTGTAATTGCCTGCAGACGTTTGTACCGCTTTCCATTTTGTTCGTATCTATACATGTGTAATTATACAGAATTTTTAAAATCGATGTTATAGCTAATAATGTCATTTTATGAGAAATTTTAATTCTATAAACGCTGTTTTGTTACCGTCTGCAGACGTTTGTATTGCTTTCTGTTTCGTTTGTACCTGTAAAGGTACCTTTACAGGTACAAATATATCGAATGTTCAAAATTGATATTAGAGCCAATAATGTCATTTTTGGGATGTTTCAATTTTGTATACGGGTGCTGTTTTGTAATTGACTGCAGACACTTGTACCGCTTTCCATTTTGTTCGTATCTATACAGTCATTTTTGAGATATTTCAATTCTGCATACGGGTGTTATTTTGTAATTGCCTGCAGACGTTTGTACCGCTTTCCATTTTGTTCATAACTATACAAGTGTAATTATACAGAATTTTTTAAGTTGATGTTACAGCTAATAATGTCATTTTTTGAGAAATTTTAATTCTGTAAACGCCGTTTTGTTACCGTCTGCAGACGTTTGTATTGCTTTCCATTTTGTTTGTACCCCTACAGGTATAAATACATCGAATGTTCAAAATTGATATTAGAGCTAATAATGTCATTTTTGGGATATTTCAATTCTGCATACAAGTGCTATTTTGTAATTGCCTGCAGACGTTTGTACCGCTTTCCATTTTGTTCGTATCTATACAGGTGTAATTATACAGAATTTTTAAAATTGATGTTATAGCTAATAATGTCATTTTATGAGAAATTTTAATTCTGTAAACGCTGTTTTGTTACCGTATGCAGACGTTTGTATTGCTTTCTGTTTCGTTTGTATCTGTAAAGGTACCTTTACAGGTACAAATATATCGAATGTTCAAAATTGATATTAGAGCTAATAATGTCATTTTTGGGATGTTTCAATTTTGTATACGGGTGCTGTTTTGTAATTGACTGCAGACGCTTGTACCGCTTTCCATTTTGTTCGTATCTATACAGTCATTTTTGAGATATTTCAATTCTGCATACGGGTGCTATTTTGTAATTGCCTGCAGACGTTTGTACCGCTTTCCATTTTGTTCGTATCTATACAGGTGTAAATATATCGAATTTTGTTAATTGATGTTACAGCTAATAATGTCATTTTTTGAGAAATTTTAATTCTGTAAACGCCGTTTTGTTACCGTCTGCAGACGTTTGTATTGCTTTCCGTTTTGTTTGTACCCCTACAGGTATAAATACACCGAATGTTCAAAATTGATATTAGAGCTAATAATGTCATTTTTGGGATATTTCAATTCTGCATACAAGTGCTATTTTGTAATTGCCTGCAGACGTTTGTACCGCTTTCCATTTTGTTCGTATCTATACAGGTGTAATTATACAGAATTTTTAAAATTGATGTTATAGCTAATAATGTCATTTTATGAGAAATTTTAATTCTGTAAACGCTGTTTTGATACCGTCTGCTGACGTTTGTATTGCTTTCTGTTTCGTTTGTACCTGTAAAGGTACCTTTACACGTACAAATATATCGAATGTTCAAAATTGATATTAGAGCTAATAATGTCATTTTTGGGTTTCAATTTTGTATACGGGTGCTGTTTTGTAATTGACTGCAGACGCTTGTACCGCTTTCCATTTTGTTCGTATCTATACAGTCATTTTTGAGATATTTCAATTCTGCATACGGGTGCTGTTTTGTAATTGCCTGCAGACGTTTGTACCGCTTTCCATTTTGTTCGTATCTATACAGGTGTAATTATACAGAATTTTTAAAATTGATGTTATAGCTAATAATGTCATTTTATGAGAAATTTTAATTTTGTAAACGCTGTTTTGTTACCGTCTGCTGACGTTTGTATTGCTTTCTGTTTTTTTTATACCCTTACAGGTGTAAATATACCGAATGTTCAAAATTGATATTAGAGCTAAAAATGTCATTTTTGGGATATTTCAATTTTGTATATGGGTGCTGTTTTGTAATTGCCTGCAGACGTTTGTACCGCTTTCCATTTTGTTCGTAACTATACAATCATTTTTGAGATATTTCAATTCTGCATACGGGTACTATTTTGTAATTGCCTGCAGACGTTTGTACCGCTTTCCATTTTGTTCGTATCTATACAGGTGTAATTATACAGAATTTTTAAAATTGATGTTATAGCTAATAATGTCATTTTATGAGAAATTTTAATTCTGTAAACGCTGTTTTGTTACCGTCTGCAGACGTTTGTATTGCTTTCTATTTCGTTTGTACCTGTAAAGGTACCTTTACAGGTACAAATATATCGAATGTTCAAAATTGATATTAGAGCTAATAATGTCATTTTTGGGATGTTTCAATTTTGTATACGGGTGCTATTTTGTAATTGACTGCAGACACTTGTACCGCTTTCCATTTTGTTCGTATCTATACAGTCATTTTTGAGATATTTCAATTCTGCATACGGGTGCTATTTTGTAATTGCCTGCAGACGTTTGTACCGCTTTCCATTTTGTTCGTATCTATACAGGTGTAAATATATCGAATTTTGTTAATTGATGTTACAGCTAATAATGAAGAAATTTTAATTCTGTAAACGCTGTTTTGTTACCGTCTGCTGACGTTTGTATTGCTTTCTGTTTTCTTTATACCCTTACAGGTGTAAATATACCGAATGTTCAAAATTGATATTAGAGCTAATAATGTCATTTTTGTACCGCTTTTTTGCAAGGTTTTGCGAAGGGTGCTAAGTGCGGACAGTGCCACTAATAATGTCATTTTTGGGATATTTCAATTCTGCATACGGGTGCTGTTTTGTAATTGCCTGCAGACGTTTGTACCGCTTTCCATTTTGTTCGTATCTATACAGGTGTAATTATACAGAATTTCTAAAATTGATGTTATAGCTAATAATGTCATTTTATGAGAAATTTTAATTCTGTAAACGCTTGTTACCGTCTGCTGACGTTTGTATTGCTTTTTGTTTTCTTTATACCCTTACAGGTGTAAATATACCGAATGTTCAAAATTAATATTAGAGCTAATAATGTCATTTTTGGGATATTTCAATTTTGTATACGGGTGCTGTTTTGTTACCGTCTGCAGACGTTTGTATTTCTTTCTGTTTCATTTGTACCTGTAAAGGTACCTTTACAGGTACAAATATATCGAATGTTCAAAATTGATATTAGAGCTAATAATGTCATTTATGGGATGTTTCAATTTTGTATACGGGTGCTGTTTTGTAATTGCCTGCAGACGTTTGTACCGCTTTCCATTTTGTTCGTATCTATACATGTGTAATTATACAGAATTTTTAAAATCGATGTTATAGCTAATAATGTCATTTTATGAGAAATTTTAATTCTATAAACGCTGTTTTGTTACCGTCTGCAGACGTTTGTATTGCTTTCTGTTTCGTTTGTACCTGTAAAGGTACCTTTACAGGTACAAATATATCGAATGTTCAAAATTGATATTAGAGCTAATAATGTCATTTTTGGGATATTTCAATTCTGCATACAAGTGCTATTTTGTAATTGCCTGCAGACGTTTGTACCGCTTTCCATTTTGTTCGTATCTATACAGGTGTAATTATACAGAATTTTTAAAATTGATGTTATAGCTAATAATGTCATTTTATGAGAAATTTTAATTCTGTAAACGCTGTTTTGATACCGTCTGCTGACGTTTGTATTGCTTTCTGTTTCGTTTGTACCTGTAAAGGTACCTTTACACGTACAAATATATCGAATGTTCAAAATTGATATTAGAGCTAATAATGTCATTTTTGGGTTTCAATTTTGTATACGGGTGCTGTTTTGTAATTGACTGCAGACGCTTGTACCGTTTTCCATTTTGTTCGTATCTATACAGTCATTTTTGAGATATTTCAATTCTGCATACAGGTGCTGTTTTGTAATTGCCTGCAGACGTTTGTACCGCTTTCCATTTTGTTCGTATCTATACAGGTGTAATTATACAGAATTTTTAAAATTGATGTTATAGCTAATAATGTCATTTTATGAGAAATTTTAATTTTGTAAACGCTGTTTTGTTACCATCTGCTGACGTTTGTATTGCTTTCTGTTTTTTTTATACCCTTACATGTGTAAATATACCGAATGTTCAAAATTGATATTAGAGCTAAAAATGTCATTTTTGGGATATTTCAATTTTGTATACGGGTGCTGTTTTGTAATTGCCTGCAGACGTTTGTACCGCTTTCCATTTTGTTCGTAACTATACAGTCATATTTGAGATATTTCAATTCTGCATACGGGAGCTATTTTGTAATTGCCTGCAGACGTTTGTACCGCTTTCCATTTTGTTCGTATCTATACAGGTGTAAATATATCGAATTTTGTTAATTAATGTTACAGCTAATAATGAAGAAATTTTAATTCTGTAAACGCTGTTTTGTTACTGTCTGCTGACGTTTGTATTGCTTTCTGTTTTCTTTATACCCTTACAGGTGTAAATATACCGAATGTTCAAAATTGATATTAGAGCTAATAATGTCATTTTTGTACCGCTTTTTTGCAAGGTTTTGCGAAGGGTGCTAAGTGCGGACAGTGCCACTAATAATGTCATTTTTGGGATATTTCAATTCTGCATACGGGTGCTGTTTTGTAATTGCCTGCAGACGTTTGTACCGCTTTCCATTTTGTTCGTATCTATACAGGTGTAATTATACAGAATTTTTAAAATTGATGTTATAGCTAATAATGTCATTTTATGAGAAATTTTAATTCTGTAAACGCTTGTTACCGTCTGCTGACGTTTGTATTGCTTTCTGTTTTCTTTATACCCTTATAGGTGTAAATATACCGAATGTTCAAAATTGATATTAGAGTTAAAAATGTCATTTTTGGGATATTTCAATTTTGTATACGGGTGCTGTTTTGTAATTGCCTGCAGACGTTTGTACCGCTTTTCATTTTGTTCGTATCTATACAGTCATTTTTGAGATATATCAATTCTGCATACGGGTGCTATTTTGTAATTGCCTGCAGACGTTTGTACCGCTTTCCATTTTGTTCATATCTATACAGGTATAAATATATCGAATTTATTGATGTTACAGCTAATAATGAAGAAATTTTAATTCTGTAAACGCTGTTTTGTTACCGTCTGCTGACGTTTGTATTGCTTTCTGTTTTCTTTATACCCTTACAGGTGTAAATATACCGAATGTTCAAAATTGATATTAGAGCTAAAAATGTCATTTTTGGGATGTTTCAATTTTGTATACGGGTGCTGTTTTGTAATTGACTGCAGACGTTTGTACCGCTTTCCATTTTGTTCGTATCTATACAGGTGTAAATATATCGAATTTTGTTAATTGATGTTATAGCTAATAATGTCATTTTATGAGAAATTTTAATTCTGTAAACGCTGTTTTGTTACCGTCTGCAGACGTTTGTATTGCTTTCTATTTCGTTTGTACCTGTAAAGGTACCTTTACAGGTACAAATACATCTAATGTTCAAAATTGATATTAGAGCTAATAATGTCATTTTTGGGATGTTTCAATTTTGTATACGGGTGCTGTTTTGTAATTGACTGCAGACGCTTGTACCGCTTTCCATTTTGTTTGTATCTATACAGTCATTTTTGAGATATATCAATTCTGCATACGGGTGCTATTTTGTAATTGCCTGCAGACGTTTGTACCGCTTTCCATTTTGTTCGTATCTATACAGGTGTAATTATACAGAATTTTTAAAATTGATGTTATAGCTAATAATGTCATTTTATGAGAAATTTTAATTCTGTAAACGCTGTTTTGTTACCGTCTGCAGACGTTTGTATTGCTTTCTGTTTCGTTTGTACCTGTAAAGGTACCTTTACAGGTACAAATATATCGAATATTCAAAATTGATATTAGAGCTAATAATGTCATTTTTGGGATGTTTCAATTTTGTATACGGGTGCTATTTTGTAATTGACTGCAGACACTTGTACCGCTTTCCATTTTGTTCGTATCTATACAGTCATTTTTGAGATATTTCAATTCTGCATACGGGTGCTATTTTGTAATTGCCTGCAGACGTTTGTACCGCTTTCCATTTTGTTCGTATCTATACAGGTGTAAATATATCGAATTTTGTTAATTGATGTTACAGCTAATAATGAAGAAATTTTAATTCTGTAAACGCTGTTTTGTTACCGTCTGCTGACGTTTGTATTGCTTTCTGTTTTCTTTATACCCTTACAGGTGTAAATATACCGAATGTTCAAAATTGATATTAGAGCTAATAATGTCATTTTTGTACCGCTTTTTTGCAAGGTTTTGCGAAGGGTGCTAAGTGCGGACAGTGCCACTAATAATGTCATTTTTGGGATATTTCAATTCTGCATACGGGTGCTGTTTTGTAATTGCCTGCAGACGTTTGTACCGCTTTCCATTTTGTTCGTATCTATATATGTGTAATTATACAGAATTTTTAAAATCGATATTATAGCTAATAATGTCATTTTATGAGAAATTTTAATTCTATAAACGCTGTTTTGTTACCGTCTGCAGACGTTTGTATTGCTTTCTGTTTCGTTTGTACCTGTAAAGGTACCTTTACAGGTACAAATATATCGAATGTTCAAAATTGATATTAGAGCTAATAATGTCATTTTTGGGATGTTTCAATTTTGTATACGGGTGCTGTTTTGTAATTGACTGCAGACACTTGTACCGCTTTCCATTTTGTTCGTATCTATACAGTCATTTTTGAGATATTTCAATTCTGCATTCGGGTGTTATTTTGTAATTGCCTGCAGACGTTTGTACCGCTTTCCATTTTGTTCATAACTATACAAGTGTAATTATACAGAATTTTTTAAGTTGATGTTACAGCTAATAATGTCATTTTTTGAGAAATTTTAATTCTGTAAACGCCGTTTTGTTACCGTCTGCAGACGTTTGTATTGCTTTCCATTTTGTTTGTACCCTCACAGGTATAAATACATCGAATGTTCAAAATTGATATTAGAGCTAATAATGTCATTTTTGGGATATTTCAATTTTGTATACGTGTGCTGTTTTGTAATTGACTGCAGACGTTTGTACGGCTTTCCATTTTGTTCGTATCTATACAGACATTTTTGAGATATTTCAATTCTGCATACAAGTGCTATTTTGTAATTGCCTGCAGACGTTTGTACCGCTTTCCATTTTGTTCGTATCTATACAGGTGTAAATATATCGAATTTTGTTAATTGATGTTACAGCTAATAATGTCATTTTTTGAGAAATTTTAATTCTGTAAACGCCGTTTTGTTACCGTCTGCAGACGTTTGTATTGCTTTCCGTTTTGTTTGTACCCCTACAGGTATAAATACACCGAATGTTCAAAATTGATATTAGAGCTAATAATGTCATTTTTGGGATATTTCAATTCTGCATACAAGTGCTATTTTGTAATTGCCTGCAGACGTTTGTACCGCTTTCCATTTTGTTCGTATCTATACAGGTGTAATTATACAGAATTTTTAAAATTGATGTTATAGCTAATAATGTCATTTTATGAGAAATTTTAATTCTGTAAACGCTGTTTTGTTACCGTATGCAGACGTTTGTATTGCTTTCTGTTTCGTTTGTATCTGTAAAGGTATCTTTACAGGTACAAATATATCGAATGTTCAAAATTGATATTAGAGCTAATAATGTCATTTTTGGGATGTTTCAATTTTGTATACGGATGCTGTTTTGTAATTGACTGCAGACGCTTGTACCGCTTTCCATTTTGTTCGTATCTATACAGTCATTTTTGAGATATTTCAATTCTGCATACGGGTGCTATTTTGTAATTGCCTGCAGACGTTTGTACCGCTTTCCATTTTGTTCGTATCTATACAGGTGTAAATATATCGAATTTTGTTAATTGATGTTACAGCTAATAATGTCATTTTTTGAGAAATTTTAATTCTGTAAACGCCGTTTTGTTACCGTCTGCAGACGTTTGTATTGCTTTCCGTTTTGTTTGTACCCCTACAGGTATAAATACACCGAATGTTCAAAATTGATATTAGAGCTAATAATGTCATTTTTGGGATATTTCAATTCTGCATACAAGTGCTATTTTGTAATTGCCTGCAGACGTTTGTACCGCTTTCCATTTTGTTCGTATCTATACAGGTGTAATTATACAGAATTTTTAAAATTGATGTTATAGCTAATAATGTCATTTTATGAGTCTGCTGACGTTTGTATTGCTTTCTGTTTCGTTTGTACCTGTAAAGGTACCTTTACACGTACAAATATATCGAATGTTCAAAATTGATATTAGAGCTAATAATGTCATTTTTGGGTTTCAATTTTGTATACGGGTGCTGTTTTGTAATTGACTGCAGACGCTTGTACCGCTTTCCATTTTGTTCGTATCTATACAGTCATTTTTGAGATATTTCAATTCTGCATACGGGTGCTGTTTTGTAATTGCCTGCAGACGTTTGTACCGCTTTCCATTTTGTTCGTATCTATACAGGTGTAATTATACAGAATATTTAAAATTGATGTTATAGCTAATAATGTCATTTTATGAGAAATTTTAATTCTGTAAACGCTTGTTACCGTCTGCTGACGTTTGTATTGCTTTCTGTTTTCTTTATACCCTTACAGGTGTAAATATACCGAATGTTCAAAATTGATATTAGAGCTAATAATGTCATTTTTGGGATATTTCAATTTTGTATACGGGTGCTGTTTTGTAATTGCCTGCAGACGTTTGTACCGCTTTTCATTTTGTTCGTATCTATACAGTCATTTTTGAGATATATCAATTCTGCATACGGGTGCTATTTTGTAATTGCCTGCAGACGTTTGTACCGCTTTCCATTTTGTTCATATCTATACAGGTATAAATATATCGAATTTATTGATGTTACAGCTAATAATGAAGAAATTTTAATTCTGTAAACGCTGTTTTATTACCGTCTGCTGACGTTTGTATTGCTTTCTGTTTTCTTTATACCCTTACAGGTGTAAATATACCGAATGTTCAAAATTGATGTTAGAGCTAAAAATGTCATTTTTGGGATATTTCAATTTTGTATACGGGTGCTGTTTTGTAATTGCCTGCAGACGTTTGTACCGCTTTCCATTTTGTTCGTAACTATACAGGTGTAATTATACAGAATTTTTTAAGTTGATGTTACAGCTAATAATGTCATTTTTTGAGAAATTTTAATTCTGTAAACGCTGTTTTGTTACCGTCTGCAGACGTTTGTATTGCTTTCTGTTTTCTTTATACCCTTACAGGTGTAAATATACCGATTGTTCAAAATTGATATTAGAGCTAATAATGTCATTTTTGTACCGCTTTTTTGCAAGGTTTTGCGAAGGGTGCGGACAGTGCCACTAATAATGTCATTTTTGGGATATTTCAATTCTGCATACGGGTGCTGTTTTGTAATTGCCTGCAGATGTTTGTACCGCTTTCCATTTTGTTCGTATCTATACAGTGTAATTATACAGAATTTTTAAAATTGATTATAGCTAATAATGTCATTTTATGAGAAATTTTAATTCTGTAAACGCTGTTTTGTTACCGTCTGCTGACGTTTGTATTGCTTTCTGTTTTCTTTATACCCTTACAGGTGTAAATATACCGAATGTTCAAAATTGATATTAGAGCTAATAATGTCATTTTTGGGATATTTCAATTTTATATACGGGTGCCGTTTTGTAATTGCCTGCAGACGTTTGTACCGCTTTCCGTTTCGTTTGTACCCCTACAGGTGTAAATACACCGAGTTTTAAAAATTGATGTTACAGCTAATAATGTCATTTTATGAGAAATTTTAATTCTGTAAACGCTGTTTTGTTACCGTCTGCAGACGTTTGTATTGCTTTCTGTTTCGTTTGTACCTGTAAAGGTACCTTTACAGGTACAAATATATCGAATGTTCAAAATTGATATTAGAGCTAATAATGTCATTTTTGGGATATTTCAATTTTCTATACGGGTGCCGTTTTATAATTGCCTGCAGACGTTTGTACCGCTTTCCGTTTAATTTGTACCACTACAGGTGTAAATATACCGAATGTTCAAAATTGATATTAGAGCTAATAATGTCATTTTTGGGATATTTCAATTTTGTATACGGGTGCTGTTTTGTAATTGCCTGCAGACGTTTGTATTGCTTTCCATTTTGTTCGTATCTATACAGGTGTAATTATACAGAATTTTTAAAATTGATGTTATAGCTAATAATGTCATTTTATGAGAAATTTTAATTCTGTAAAAGCTGTTTTGTTACCGTCTGCAGACGTTTGTATTGCTTTCTGTTTTCTTTATACCCTTACAGGTGTAAATATACCGAATGTTCAAAATTGATATTAGAGCTAAAAATGTCATTTTTGGGATATTTCAATTTTGTATACGGGTGCTGTTTTGTAATTGCCTGCAGACGTTTGTACCGCTTTCCATTTTGTTCGTAACTATACAGGTGTAATTATACAGAATTTTTTAAGTTGATGTTACAGCTAATAATGTCATTTTTTGAGAAATTTTAATTCTATAAACGCTGTTTTGTTACCATCTGCAGACGTTTGTATTGCTTTCCGTTTTGTTTGTACCCCTACAGGTATAAATACACCGAGTTTTAAAAATTGATGTTACAGCTAATAGTGTCATTTTTAAGATATTTTTATTCTGTAACGAATGTTGTTTTGTAATCGTCTGCAGACGTTTGTACCGCTTTCCATTTTGTTCGTATCTATACAGGTGTAATTATACAGAATTTTTAAAATTGATGTTATAGCTAATAATGTCATTTTATGAGAAATTTTAATTCTGTAAACGCTTGTTACCGTCTGCTGACGTTTGTATTGCTTTCTGTTTTCTTTATACCCTTACAGGTGTAAATATACCGAATGTTCAAAATTGATATTAGAGCTAAAAATGTCATTTTTGGGATATTTCAATTTCGTATACGGGTGCTGTTTTGTAATTGCCTGCAGACGTTTGTACCGCTTTTCATTTTGTTCGTATCTATACAGTCATTTTTGAGATATATCAATTCTGCATACGGGTGCTATTTTGTAATTGCCTGCAGACGTTTGTACCGCTTTCCATTTTGTTCATATCTATACAGGTATAAATATATCGAATTTATTGATGTTACAGCTAATAATGAAAAAATTTTAATTCTGTAAACGCTGTTTTGTTACCGTCTGCTGACGTTTGTATTGCTTTCTGTTTTCTTTATACCCTTACAGGTGTAAATATACCGAATGTTCAAAATTGATGTTAGAGCTAAAAATGTCATTTTTGGGATATTTCAATTTTGTATACGGGTGCTGTTTTGTAATTGCCTGCAGACGTTTGTACCGCTTTCCATTTTGTTCGTAACTATACAGGTGTAATTATACAGAATTTTTTAAGTTGATGTTACAGCTAATAATGTCATTTTTTGAGAAATTTTAATTTTGTAAACGCTGTTTTGTTACCGTCTGCAGACATTTGTATTGCTTTCTGTTTTCTTTATACCCTTACAGGTGTAAATATATCGATTGTTCAAAATTGATATTAGAGCTAATAATGTCATTTTTGTACCGCTTTTTTGCAAGGTTTTGCGAAGGGTGCGGACAGTGCCACTAATAATGTCATTTTTGGGATATTTCAATTCTGCATACGGGTGCTGTTTTGTAATTGCCTGCAGATGTTTGTACCGCTTTCCATTTTGTTCGTATCTATACAGTGTAATTATACAGAATTTTTAAAATTGATTATAGCTAATAATGTCATTTTATGAGAAATTTTAATTCTGTAAACGCTGTTTTGTTACCGTCTGCTGACGTTTGTATTGCTTTCTGTTTTCTTTATACCCTTACAGGTGTAAATATACCGAATGTTCAAAATTGATATGAGAGCTAATAATGTCATTTTTGGGATATTTCAATTTTGTATACGGGTGCCGTTTTGTAATTGCCTGCAGACGTTTGTACCGCTTTCCGTTTCGTTTGTACCCCTACAGGTGTAAATACACCGAGTTTTAAAAATTGATGTTACAGCTAATAATATCATTTTATGAGAAATTTTAATTCTGTAAACGCTGTTTTGTTACCGTCTGCAGACGTTTGTATTGCTTTCTGTTTCGTTTGTACCTGTAAAGGTACCTTTACAGGTACAAATATATCGAATGTTCAAAATTGATATTAGAGCTAATAATGTCATTTTTGGGATATTTCAATTTTCTATACGGGTGCCGTTTTATAATTGCCTGCAGACGTTTGTACCGCTTTCCGTTTAATTTGTACCACTACAGGTGTAAATATACCGAATGTTCAAAATTGATATTAGAGCTAATAATGTCATTTTTGGGATATTTCAATTTTGTATACGGGTGCTGTTTTGTAATTGCCTGCAGACGTTTATATTGCTTTCCATTTTGTTCGTATCTATACAGGTGTAATTATACAGAATTTTTAAAATTGATGTTATAGCTAATAATGTCATTTTATGAGAAATTTTAATTCTGTAAAAGCTGTTTTGTTACCGTCTGCAGACGTTTGTATTGCTTTCTGTTTTCTTTATACCCTTACAGGTGTAAATATACCGAATGTTCAAAATTGATATTAGAGCTAATAATGTTATTTTTGGGATGTTTCAATTTTGTATACGGGTGCTGTTTTGTTACCGTCTGCAGACGTTTGTATTGCTTTCTGTTTCGTTTGTACCTGTAAAGGTACCTTTACAGGTACAAATATATCGAATGTTCAAAATTGATATTAGAGCTAATAATGTCATTTTTGGGATGTTTCAATTTTGTATACGGGTGCTGTTTTGTAATTGACTGCAGACGCTTGTACCGCTTTCCATTTTGTTTGTATCTATACAGTCATTTTTGAGATATATCAATTCTGCATACGGGTGCTGTTTTGTAATTGCCTGCAGACGTTTGTATTGCTTTCCATTTTGTTCGTATCTATACAGGTGTAATTATACAGAATTTTTAAAATTGATGTTATAGCTAATAATGTCATTTTATGAGAAATTTTAATTCT
This sequence comes from Prenolepis imparis, assembly GCF_030444845.1. NCBI lineage: Eukaryota > Metazoa > Arthropoda > Insecta > Hymenoptera > Formicidae > Prenolepis > Prenolepis imparis. The sequence continues at coordinate 3,739 of NW_028141346.1, read as the reverse complement.
GTAAAAGCTGTTTTGTTACCGTCTGCAGACGTTTGTATTGCTTTCTGTTTTCTTTATACCCTTACAGGTGTAAATATACCGAATGTTCAAAATTGATATTAGAGCTAAAAATGTCATTTTTGGGATATTTCAATTTTGTATACGGGTGCTGTTTTGTAATTGCCTGCAGACGTTTGTACCGCTTTCCATTTTGTTCGTAACTATACAGGTGTAATTATACAGAATTTTTTAAGTTGATGTTACAGCTAATAATGTCATTTTTTGAGAAATTTTAATTCTATAAACGCTGTTTTGTTACCATCTGCAGACGTTTGTATTGCTTTCCGTTTTGTTTGTACCCCTACAGGTATAAATACACCGAGTTTTAAAAATTGATGTTACAGCTAATAGTGTCATTTTTAAGATATTTTTATTCTGTAACGAATGTTGTTTTGTAATCGTCTGCAGACGTTTGTACCGCTTTCCATTTTGTTCGTATCTATACAGGTGTAATTATACAGAATTTTTAAAATTGATGTTATAGCTAATAATGTCATTTTATGAGAAATTTTAATTCTGTAAACGCTTGTTACCGTCTGCTGACGTTTGTATTGCTTTCTGTTTTCTTTATACCCTTACAGGTGTAAATATACCGAATGTTCAAAATTGATATTAGAGCTAAAAATGTCATTTTTGGGATATTTCAATTTTGTATACGGGTGCTGTTTTGTAATTGCCTGCAGACGTTTGTACCGCTTTTCATTTTGTTCGTATCTATACAGTCATTTTTGAGATATATCAATTCTGCATACGGGTGCTATTTTGTAATTGCCTGCAGACGTTTGTACCGCTTTCCATTTTGTTCATATCTATACAGGTATAAATATATCGAATTTATTGATGTTACAGCTAATAATGAAGAAATTTTAATTCTGTAAACGCTGTTTTGTTACCGTCTGCTGACGTTTGTATTGCTTTCTGTTTTCTTTATACCCTTACAGGTGTAAATATACCGAATGTTCAAAATTGATGTTAGAGCTAAAAATGTCATTTTTGGGATATTTCAATTTTGTATACGGGTGCTGTTTTGTAATTGCCTGCAGACGTTTGTACCGCTTTCCATTTTGTTCGTAACTATACAGGTGTAATTATACAGAATTTTTTAAGTTGATGTTACAGCTAATAATGTCATTTTTTGAGAAATTTTAATTTTGTAAACGCTGTTTTGTTACCGTCTGCAGACGTTTGTATTGCTTTCTGTTTTCTTTATACCCTTACAGGTGTAAATATATCGATTGTTCAAAATTGATATTAGAGCTAATAATGTCATTTTTGTACCGCTTTTTTGCAAGGTTTTGCGAAGGGTGCGGACAGTGCCACTAATAATGTCATTTTTGGGATATTTCAATTCTGCATACGGGTGCTGTTTTGTAATTGCCTGCAGATGTTTGTACCGCTTTCCATTTTGTTCGTATCTATACAGTGTAATTATACAGAATTTTTAAAATTGATTATAGCTAATAATGTCATTTTATGAGAAATTTTAATTCTGTAAACGCTGTTTTGTTACCGTCTGCTGACGTTTGTATTGCTTTCTGTTTTCTTTATACCCTTACAGGTGTAAATATACCGAATGTTCAAAATTGATATGAGAGCTAATAATGTCATTTTTGGGATATTTCAATTTTGTATACGGGTGCCGTTTTGTAATTGCCTGCAGACGTTTGTACCGCTTTCCGTTTCGTTTGTACCCCTACAGGTGTAAATACACCGAGTTTTAAAAATTGATGTTACAGCTAATAATATCATTTTATGAGAAATTTTAATTCTGTAAACGCTGTTTTGTTACCGTCTGCAGACGTTTGTATTGCTTTCTGTTTCGTTTGTACCTGTAAAGGTACCTTTACAGGTACAAATATATCGAATGTTCAAAATTGATATTAGAGCTAATAATGTCATTTTTGGGATATTTCAATTTTCTATACGGGTGCCGTTTTATAATTGCCTGCAGACGTTTGTACCGCTTTCCGTTTAATTTGTACCACTACAGGTGTAAATATACCGAATGTTCAAAATTGATATTAGAGCTAATAATGTCATTTTTGGGATATTTCAATTTTGTATACGGGTGCTGTTTTGTAATTGCCTGCAGACGTTTATATTGCTTTCCATTTTGTTCGTATCTATACAGGTGTAATTATACAGAATTTTTAAAATTGATGTTATAGCTAATAATGTCATTTTATGAGAAATTTTAATTCTGTAAAAGCTGTTTTGTTACCGTCTGCAGACGTTTGTATTGCTTTCTGTTTTCTTTATACCCTTACAGGTGTAAATATACCGAATGTTCAAAATTGATATTAGAGCTAAAAATGTCATTTTTGGGATGTTTCAATTTTGTATACGGGTGCTGTTTTGTAATTGCCTGCAGACGTTTGTACCGCTTTCCATTTTGTTCGTATCTATACATGTGTAATTATACAGAATTTTTAAAATTGATATTAGAGCTAATAATGTTATTTTTGGGATATTTCAATTTTGTATACGGGTGCTGTTTTGTTACCGTCTGCAGACGTTTGTATTGCTTTCTGTTTCGTTTGTACCTGTAAAGGTACCTTTACAGGTACAAATATATCGAATGTTCAAAATTGATATTAGAGCTAATAATGTCATTTTTGGGATGTTTCAATTTTGTATACGGGTGCTGTTTTGTAATTGACTGCAGACGCTTGTACCGCTTTCCATTTTGTTTGTATCTATACAGTCATTTTTGAGATATATCAATTCTGCATACGGGTGCTATTTTGTAATTGCCTGCAGACGTTTGTACCGCTTTCCATTTTGTTCGTATCTATACAGGTGTAATTATACAGAATTTTTAAAATTGATGTTATAGCTAATAATGTCATTTTATGAGAAATTTTAATTCTGTAAACACTGTTTTGTTACCGTCTGCAGACGTTTGTATTGCTTTCTGTTTCGTTTGTACCTGTAAAGGTACCTTTACAGGTACAAATATATCGAATGTTCAAAATTGATATTAGAGCTAATAATGTCATTTTTGGGATGTTTCAATTTTGTATACGGGTGCTGTTTTGTAATTGACTGCAGAAGTTTGTACCGCTTTCCATTTTGTTCGTAACTATACAGGTGTAATTATACAGAATTTTTTAAGTTGATGTTACAGCTAATAATGTCATTTTTTGAGAAATTTTAATTCTGTAAACGCCGTTTTGTTACCGTCTGCAGACGTTTGTATTGCTTTCCGTTTTGTTTGTACCCCTACAGGTATAAATACATCGAATGTTCAAAATTGATATTAGAGCTAATAATGTCATTTTTGGGATATTTCAATTTTGTATACGGGTGCTGTTTTGTAATTGACTGCAGAGGTTTGTACGGCTTTCCATTTTGTTCGTATCTATACAATCATTTTTGAGATATTTCAATTCTGCATACGGATGCTATTTTGTAATTGCCTGCAGACGTTTGTACCGCTTTCCATTTTGTTCGTAACTATACAGGTGTAATTATACAGAATTTTTTAAGTTGATGTTACAGCTAATAATGTCATTTTTTGAGAAATTTTAATTCTGTAAACGCCGTTTTGTTACCGTCTGCAGACGTTTGTATTGCTTTCCGTTTTGTTTGTACCCCTACAGGTATAAATACACCGAATGTTCAAAATTGATATTAGAGCTAATAATGTCATTTTTGGGATATTTCAATTTTGTATACGGGTGCTGTTTTGTAATTGCCT
>NW_028141345.1:0-73490 GCF_030444845.1 Prenolepis imparis | reverse complement strand
ACAGTTGACAGGTTAAGTTGAACGTTGCATTTATTTATTATCAGTGCTGTGCTTTGCAATACATTCTTACTTTCAGCCAATACATTTTGTTAAACTTTATCGAGCAGCTTTGTAGAAAGTTTTTTTCTTGTTGGAGGTGTGTATGTTGGAAGCAGTTTTACAAAGTTTTTAAAATATTGTGATTCGACAATATTAAATGAAATATTACACCCCAAAAAAATTGAGCTAATGCTAAATCGATCTCGTTCCCATCAGCATCAGCTGTTAGCGGTTTTGATAGTTGCTTGGATTGTTTGGATTCTAACCGCTGTTTTTTCGGACGAGTTAAAATTGAATATATTGGCTGTAAATAAACAATTAGTTTTTTAATCAGTTTTCTCAAACTAATAAAATTAGGAGACATGAGACATGTACATGATATCGCGTTTCTTGATTACTTACCTGACTGATTTTATTTTCGGAATTCATCGTTTATCGTTTCACTTAATATCACACTTTTACTTTCTTATAAAGTTCTTTATTTGATTGAATACATAAATGCTTATATATTAATTTTAGATAAAGTTAGGTAACGTGTATATTACTTATTTATACATATTTGACGTAATATACATGCATATTACGTATAACGTAAAAAACCGTAGAATTTGTCAAATGTCCCAATTCTGGCGCTGGGGTGTTGAAGCAGGCAGTGTCTCTATACGGAAAAGTGAAGAGAGGAGGGAGAGAGGGCGCCACGAGGATCGAAGAGCAAGTAGCGACACACAGGAGATCGATTGATCGATTGATCATTGATGGGTCGTTGCTGTGAACGACAGAGAGATAGAAGAGGTTAGGAGTATGACAGGAGAGGACGGCGTGACAAGAAAGACAGTGTATGGTAGAGAGTAGTAGACAGAGGAGAGACGGAAAAGCAGTGGAGTAGCCAGGAGGTGCGGTGGACGAAAGATTTAGAGTGAAGAGAGGAAAGACAGGTCAGAGGGGAGAAGAGAAAGGAAAGATGAGTCGGCAGGAAAAGTTGGTGGAGGAGCTGAAAGGAATAAGGGAAGAGATTAAAAGAGTGGCGGATGTACTGGAGAGGATTACGGGATGGATGATGGAAGGAAAGAAAAGGGAGGAGAAAGGAGGTACACAAGGAGAGCAGGGATGAGAAGACGGCAGAGAAGGAAAGAGAAGGTACGAAGTTAAGAGAAGGTAAAAGAGAGAGATTAGAAGGAGAAGGAAAAGGAAGCGGAAAAGTAAGAGAGAGAAATGAAATGGAGAGGCTGAAGGAAGAGGAGGACCGGGAGAGCACGCAGGAGGAAATAGACAGCAGGGAAGGAAAAGAAGAGGACCGTGATAGTAGAGGAGAGTCGGAAGAGAGTGAAGAAGAATGGTGGAAGGTGATAGAAGAAGAAAGAAGAGTGGGCAGGAGGAAGGAAGAGGAAGAGGAGAACAGATTCGGCGGAAATGAAACAAAGGAGAGCAAGGAGTTGAAAAAATGGGGCGGAGATAAGGAGGAGAGGATAGAGGTTAGGGAGAGGGTGGACAAGGGAGGAGAAAGCGGAAAGGAGGGGGGTGGAGGAGGATAGGGAAGAGCGGAAAAGGAAAAGAAGAGGACCGGGACAGTAGGGAAGGAGAAGACTATGGGGGGAAAGGAAGAGAAAAAGAAAATGAAGAAAAGACAGGGTGGAGGGAAACGGAAAGCGAAGAAGAGGTAGGAAGGTTAGAAAAGGAAGGAGAAGAGAGGGAAGAGAAAGGAGGAAAGAAGAAAAGAAAGAAGAGTTAGCAAAGGTGGGAACAGAAGAACGAAGAAGGATAGAGGACAAGGAATGAGAGAATAAAAGGGAAGAAGTGTGGAGGAGGTTAGAAAAGAGGGAGGAGAAAGTTAGAAAGGAGAAGGAGAGAAGGGAACGAGAGAGGAGGGAGAGAGAGAAGAAGGAAGAACAGGAGAGAAGAAGGAGAAGAAGGAAGAATGTAATATGGAGGGGAATAGAGGGAGATGGGAGGTTAGAAAGGAAAAGGTTTATGGAGGGAATAGTGGATAGAGTGCTAGGGAGGGAGTTTGAGATAAAGGGGATGGAGGAAAGAGAAGGGGAAGCAGGTTCTTGGGTGTTGATAGTGGAGATGGGGGAAGAGGAGGATAAAAAAGAGCTGATAGAGAAAGGGTGGGAAATTAGAAGAAAATGGGGAGTAGGGATAAATGAAGATTTAACGATGGAGGAGAGGAGGGAAAGGTGGAGGATAGTGGAGAAGGCAAGAAAGGAGAGGGCAAAAGGGAGATGCGTGGTATGGGATAATGGAAGGGGAGGCTGGCACAAAAGAGAGGAAAGAGGAAAATGTGAGAAGGAAGGGAAGGAAACGTGACACGGAGAGGGGCGGAGGTAGAGGCGTAAGAGCGGAATCGGAGGAAGCAGAAGGTTAAAAGGGCGAAAAGGTGAAAGGGGGAAGGTTTTAAGGGTAAGAGGGCATGGGAAAATGAAGGGGAAAAAAGGAATGAAGACGGGAAAGGGGGGAAGGGAGAGGTGGAGTAGAATGATTGTAAGGTCGCCTAAGGCCAGGATACAGGGGAATGATGTATTTATGTGTGTGTTTGTCCGAAGAAGTTTCTGTTTAGATGAGAGATGCAATGGAAGGAGGGAAAGGAAGGGACGCAGGAGAGAGGACTAGACAGGCCGAGGGTGAAAGGACAAAAAGAGATGGGAAGTTGAAAAGGAGGGGCTGGAAAGAGGAAATGTGAGAAGGAAGGGAAGGAGACGGGACACGGAGAAGACAAAACGGAGGTAGAGGCGTAAGAGCGGAATCGGAGGAACCAAAAGGTCAAAAGGGAGAATAGGTGAAAGGGGGGAAGTTTTAAGGGTAGGAGGGCGTGGGAAAATGAAGGGGGAAAAGGGAAGGAAGACGGGAAAGGGGGTTAGGGAAGGGTGAAGTAGAATGATTGTAAAGTCGCCTAAGGCTAGGATACAGGGGAATCCAGGGGATGGCAAGAAGTAATGCTTCGGCAGTTCCTTGTCATCCCCGTAAGCGCCAGCGTAGGCACCCGCTGTGGTTTTAGTGCGGTAGGTCTTGGACCCCACCGCCGATCCATACGTGGGTCGGTGATGGGGGACAAGGAGTCCCACATAACCCTCGTCCCTACCCGGGGGCGAGTGGTACCATGAGGTTTCCACAGCGTCAAAAAAAAAAAAGGATACAGGGGAATGATGTATTTATGTGTGTGTTTGTCCGAAGAAGTTTCTGTGTAGATGAGAGATGCAATGGAAGGAGGGAAAGGAAGGGACGCAGGAGAGGAGACAAGACAAGGCAAGGAGAGGCTGGAGGTGAAAAGAAAGGAACAGGAGAAATGGGAGAAGGAAGGAGGTGGAGCGGGGAAGAACGAGAATAAGGATAATGGCTATGATATTCTGTGTGAAAGTATTATATGATAAAGGAAGAGAGGAGGATGTAAGGGGTTTTGGAGCTTCCCTAAAAAGCTTCTAAGCAAACCTCTAGGGGAAGCCGAATAAATATGACTATGACTATGACTATATAATAATATTCAATTATGAAAAGTATTAATTCTTAAAATAATATAAATTGGATTATTACATACTTTCACCAAACGCTATGTATTTAAATAAGGAAAAAAATGACGTGAGTGATGATATATGAAATCACAACTTTGATCTTTGTTTGTGAGACGATAGAAGTTTGTAATTCTAAAAATCATTGTGAGAAAAAAAAACTTTTCATTTCAGAAGAAACTTTTTAGAGAGAGAACTTTTCAGCAGAAAAAAGAAAAAAATAATAATAATGATTTCTGTCACATTTTGGAGAGCGCTCGGTATATACGTATTTTCTCACTCTGTCAAGAATAGTCCACCATACTCTCTGAATCTTGTTAAATTCTGAAAGACGCGCGCTGATTTCTTTCGTCACAAACACCTTTCAAAGTGAACGGCGTCCTCCTCGTCCCGCAATGTTCCATCACGAGGAAAACTTACTCAGGAGAAAAATTCCAGATGTAAATTTCTCCCGGCTGTAGAATAATGTGAAATATAGTTCATTATAGTTCAGATATAAATATTTAACAATTAGTAATAAGGTTAAAAAAAAGGAAAAAACAATATTTCTATCTGTGCGAACTACGCGAAGCGAGGTGCAGGCGCGGACGAGATGAGCGACGAGTGAACGGAACACAGCACAAAAAAGGAGAGAAGAAAAGTTTTCAACGAACAAAGTGGTGCTATATTTACAAATGTACAGTATGCACTAAGTGCATGTGCGATGCACTTCTTTCGCGACAGAACTTGCGAAAGATGCAGGAAGTGCTATATCTCGAAGGAGTCGGTAGGCAAAGAAAGTGCGAATGATTGTGTAAATTCTTGGTCTGAGCGCGTGGAAGTCGACAAGACGAGAGCTCGATAGGGCGCCGGACGAACGGTTCGTCCCACTATCCCACCGACCTTCGAGAAGATTTCAAAATAAAAACACCGTACTTGTGATTTTATTACACAAAGATATAGATTCCTCTCGAAAGTCGGAGGACAAAACTGTTTGTTGTCACGTTTATTTTGTTCACGGGACGGTTACCCGTGAACGTTCGAACGGCAGCGATACCTTTCGCGCGAAATGCGCGCTGTGGCATGAGTAAGCGGGGGGGGGGGGCGTTGGCATGCGATTGGCGCACCAGCGTATAGCGCGAGTCGTCGCGCCAAATTTGATTGCGCTGATTATCGCGAGGCGCTACGCGCTTACCGCAAGGCGCAACAGCATCCGCGATGCAATTTTCACCTCTCTCTCTCTCTCTCTCTCTCTCTCTCTCTCTCTCTCTCTCTCTCTCTCTCTCTCTCTCTCTCTCTCTCTCTCTCTCTCTCTCTCTCTCTCTCTCTCTCTCTCTCTCTCTCTCTCTCTCTCTCTCTCTCTCTCTCTCTCTCTCCTCTCCCTCCCTCCCACTCTTTCTCTCTCTGATCCGCAACACTATGCTTTTAAATTTGTAATAATAAATTTTTATATAATATAATATTTATTAAACAAATAAATATGAATAATTTTTTTAATAATATAAATAACAGAAGAGAAATACGTACACACACATCTATATAATTGAATAAAATAAAAGTATAATATAAATAATCACAAAATGATAAAAATTTTGAATAACTTTTTTTCCTAGTACAAGTATGTCAAGGGATAAAATAACATAATGCCTTATTAAAACAGTGTCGACGTAAAATCGAATGCATAAGTGGAATATGAAAGTAAAATAATGATTGTGGATTAGAGATGACCTTGATTCCAATATTATCGAGAAGGAGAGAGAGACAGAAAGAGAAAGAGATGCAAAGTGTAAAACTTTTTTAATATTTTGGCAAAAGCTGTGTATACTTATTGAAGTAGGACGCTTGTCATTCATATTACATTTTAAAGTATAATTATGAGACATAGAAGAGTTTTACCGGTGCACATAGGCATACATTAACGTAAATAAAATTTCATTAGTAACGAGATATAAAGATTTTATGAAAAAATATCCATATCTATGATACAGATATATTTTCTTCATTTTAAGGTGCATTATTCTCTTTTAAATATATATATATATATATATATATATATATATATATAATATATATTAATTTAAAAAAAATATATATATGTAGTGTAAATTGCTATGAATGTAGTCAACGAATAATTTGAATAAGGATTAAAAAGCCTTTTGATGACTGCATTTAAAAGTTGTTCAGTTCAACAGTAGCTGCAGACTATCGTTTTAACAATTAATCAAAAAAATTATCGCAACACGTAATTAATATCAAAATTTAGCATAAATTCAAATAAGCGTATCTCTGCGAAAAATTGTCGTATTTCAAAAATTTTTTTTTTGTTTTAATGGGTGAAGTCTCTACTTTAAGGAACTTTTGTTCGATTTTGATTTTATTCTCTCCCCCTTTCTCCATCCCTTTAAAAGGGGGGACGTGTTTTTTTTCAAAAAATTGCATAGTTTGACGAACTCTACGGAGTGTATTAAATTTTTTTCGCAAATATCATCATAACTATCGTAAAATATAGACTTCTCTCTACAAATTAAAAAAAAATTGAATACCGTACGATTTTTTTTCGCGAAGTTACAGCATATTAAAGTTACCTATGCATTTTTGCCTATATATTTAATTACCGCCAACATTAGCATTACCCGATGGGCACTACGGGGAGGTTGCTGGTCGGATTTTGCCCATCGTGTGTGTGTGCGCGCGCCTGTGTGTGTGTGTGTTGGGGCAGGGATATATGTGTTCGTATTTAAAATTGTATATTTCTGCCTCGTCTTCGGATGACCTCTTGCAGGCGCTCACGCATATTAATGCAGGCTCTAATTGTGGTTTGCAGAATTTCGAACCATATTTGATGTAGGACTGCTTCCAATTGCTGGAAATTGGTTGGTTGTCTTTCAAAATCATGCAGCCATGCTTCCCATAAAAGGTCATCCGAAGACGAGACAGAAATACACAATTTTAAATACGAACATATATCCCTGCCTCAACACACACACACACACACAATGGGCAAAATCTGACCAGCAACTTCCCCGTTGTGCCCATCGGATAATGCTAATGTTGGCGGTAATTGAATACATAGGCAAAAATACATAGATAACTTTGCTATGCTGTAACTTCGCGAAAAAAAATCGTACGGTATTCAATTTTTTTTTAATTTGTAGAGAAAAGTTTTTACGATAGTTATGATAATATTTGCGAAAAAAATTTAGTACACTCCGTAGAATTTGTCAAACTATCCAATTTTTTGAAAAAAAAACACGTCCCTCCTTTTAAAGGGATGGAGAAAGGGGGAGAGAATAAATCAAAATCGAACAAAAGTTCCTTAAAGTAGAGACTTCACCCTTTAAAACCAAAAAAAAATTTTTTTAATACGACAATTTTTCGCGGAGATACGCTTATTTGAATTTATGCTAAATTTTGATATTAATTACGTGTTGCGATAATTTTTTTGACGAGTATATATCTAATAATCTACTCTCTCTACAGTATATATTTCTGTAAATAATATTTTAGACTATTGCTAATTAAGGACAAATGCGAAAAAAATGGAAGCTACGTAGAGTGAGAATTTGATAATCTTCCTGGAACGAAGGGAGCAAATTGGAAAGGGCTTATGATTTAATGAATACACACAACGAGAGTCGATTACAAAATTTTCGAGCCCAATTTCTTTTTAGGTCAAAGTACGTCATATCGCGAGGGCGCCAGGACACGTTCATTCGCAAGCACCGTGGTGGTACACCTGGAGGTCGCCCTGAGAGAATCGCGAGCTTTCAAACTCCACAGCAGTCAGTCGTCAGCCGCCCGTGCTGTACCAACCCGGAGTGCTATTCTCTTAAATATCGTAAACTTTGTTTCTTCTCATTGTTAATACAAGGCTAACATACCGGAATCATTAGATCTCTGCTGGTAAGTGATTAATTAATAAAAATAATTAATTTAATAGACAAATAAATTTGAGTATAAATGTTTTTCAACTCATAAATGCTCAGCGAGAAAGAGTGAGGGAGAGAAGGGGGGAGATATGTATAATATATATATAAAATAAAAATAAATTGTTAATTTATGCAAATATTTTCTTTAACAGATTTTGTAAACTTTGATACATTTTAAATATGAATCGTGAAAAGACGACTTATTTTATATATGATCAATAGTAAATAGTTTTATAATAATTAAAAACACACATACGTTGGGGATCGATAAAAGCTCGTTAACCATATGCATTGGTTAGTTACAGTTTCCTTTTGTTTTTGTCCATAATCGTAGCTTGTTACGTAATAGTTAGTTTCCTGTGAGTGCTAACAAAAGAAAGAAGAATAAAAAAAACCGTGCAAGTTGCAATAACTACAATACATTCATTGACTTCTTTTTAAAAAAATAATGCGCGAAGGAGACAATATCTTTGTCATGTTTATAATTTATACAAAGAACAAAAGAAATCTTCTTTCTCTCTTCTTTCTCTCCCTTTTCTTTCCTTTCTCTTTTAATTCGCGGTTAATACGCAAGATACTTGAAAGAAAGATTACTCTTTCTTGCCATTATTAGCTATACTTTTTATAGATCTGTGTAAAGTTGCGTTTTAACTAGTATTATTTTTTTAACAAAAAATTATATTCAAAATAACTTGTTCCTCATTTTTGCCACCTTGAAGATTTTACTTTTAATTTTTATTGATTCTATTCACGTATACTTCTTTTACCTCGATTTTTCTATATTTCTCTGCATCTATCGACAAATGCAATGTTATTGCAATATATCTTATTTATATGACATAGTAAGTGAAATTTAAATAATATTTAAACATATATAATATGTAAAGTGTGAAATTCTGTAACGTGTATGTATCATAAATCTCCGAAAAATATACATAATATCAAAAATTTATTCTAATTTCCGGAATCGCTACTAGTTTTTTAACTACGCGATCATTAAATGGCGCGCTTGATGATGTTTTGATATTACAATATGCATTTATTCGCGACACAGCAAAGCAAACACCATCGTAGTCCGCATTTTCGGAAAATTATATCCTCTTGAATGATGCATATCAGCCGATAACGAACATTGCAGCTTCCTATAATCGATTTCACGTGCCACGACGAATAATGGTTGACACGATCAGCGATCCGTCCTAAACCGTCTTCCTATGTAAATGATTCGGTACAAGGGAGATCGTAAGCCAGTCAGTTCAATTTCCATCGTCAGAGGTGTGTACACCTACACGAGCGATCCGCAGTAGTACTATGTCAGGTATAGCGGGTCAAAACAAACCCCCACCACTGGCGCCGACCCCCCACCACTCGGTCACTGACGTCGTCCCCCCACCACACGGTCACTGACGTCGTCCCCCCACCACTCGGTCACTGACGCCGGTTTTTGGTCGGATAACTCAGGACTCCCCGCTGGTTTTCGATTAGATAAGACAGGGTCACACCTCATATCTGGTAGCGATATTATTATTAGTGATAATGAAGCACTTAAAAGTTAAACAATAGAAACAAAGGTCGGTGACGGCGTGATGAAAGAAATAACAAAATTATCGCACGGTTGAAGATTACAATAGAGCTTTACGAGAGTGTTTCACTGTTAAAAGAAAAAAGGGAAAGAGTGGAAAGAAAATACTGGATAATTTAAATTTTAAAAATAGACATTTATTCATGGTGATTTTACAAAAGTCAATATACTTATTACAAATACATAAGGTTAAAAGTGATACATAGGAGTATGTTATTAAAATTACAGAATGATATCAGTTAACAATTACGATGACATGTTTCTTATTTTAGCGGAGAAAAATTTTGCGGAATAAATTTACGACTAATCGGTCGTTGTGTTCACAATTTTCGATAAAAAGAGTAAGAAACTGATTAAGATCGTAACCGACAGACATATAATATAGAAATACACAGTTAAATTGTCCGCAAGTTTGTGAAAAAAATCCTTGTAGTTGTCGAGTGTTCCATCGGTGGATGATGGAGTTTCGTCGAAGACGAAGGAGAAATCCGGGCTCCAAAGGTGGTATTCCATAGCTGTCGAAGTAGGTGCCTGTTGCGTGTTCATCGAGGAAAAAGGCGACCCAATGTTCTCCAGGTCGATTATGATCGTCTGTATTAGCGACGATAGCCGTCGACCTCGTCCACACCCTCGGAACTCTGTCGGAGGGATAGACACCCACATGCTTGGCATCGATATGGCGCAATGCTTGTAGAATTTCGCAAGAGTTAATTTTTTTGGTACAAAGACGAACGCGTGGATCCTGGTATTATTTGAATAACTTCGTCTTTTATTTCTCCCTCTGTAACGTTTTCGTTCGTCGATTTGAGCTTCGCAAGACTTTCTTCTTTTACTTCTTCTTTTTCAATCGCCTGCTCGGCTCTCGACAATTTTTTTATCTCTAATACATTATCCGTTTGAGTTTTAATATTATGAATTAGAACGGGATTGCCATTTACGCTGCTAGCAGAATAATCCTTGTCGCAGCTGGTTTTCACGCTTTCGTAGCTGACGTCGTCGTCGCTGTCACTCAATTGATAATTTTCGGGGGAACTACAAGTGTTACGTCCTGTGGACTCCACGATTCTTTTCTTTCAAAGAATGCAAGGCGATGATTGAAAAATCACAGGCGTGGGAATAAGACTATGATCTGGCAGGCGAAGCAGCTGACCGGAGACGGTTAATCGTAAAAATAAAAATAAAAAAAAAAAGGAGAGATACATACCAGATGTAACTCGCGGTGTCTGAAATTCTCGCTTTGACTAGTTGACAACTCGCGCTTGAAAAGCAATAAAAATCTTTCTTTTAAAGGAAAATTTTACTTAAAAAGCAATAAAAACTTTTTAGAAGGAAATCTCCACTTGAAAATCAATAAAAATTTAGAAGAAAACTTCCACTTGAAAACGAATAAAATTTTACCAGACTAACAACGATAACCGAATCCAAACAAATGCCGCCTGACAGATCACCGAGATAATCTCGAGAGGATAATAAAAATATAAACCTCAACAAATTCTCCATTGGTCAAAACCTAGGGCCTTAAACAAAAGCCCTGACCAATCCCGGTAAACTTTTAAAATCAAGAGACGCCCCCGGGACTGAAAGGGCGTTATTGAAAAATTCCCTATTCGTCAGGAAATATTAACAAACTAACGGGAAGGAGGAGCAAGAAGGTATATATACCCGTGACATCTCTCAGAGAATATCAATCTTTTCTCAAACCTACGCACGCGGATCATTCGCGAAAAGTTGTATCACCATCCTTCGAGTGAATCTCGAACTCGTGAGCATTCGCAGTGACATTTGTGAAATCATCGTGTGCCCAGTGCTCACCGAGTACGACGATTTTCGCGAGTGAACAACTGTGAGTGGAACACCATCCTCACGGAGGAGTCCGTAGCCAGATTCACACCTGGAATAATTAACACCTACCTGCGCACTCCATAAGTAGTAAGTTATCAAGCACGCTACATCTCCACCCTTACTAATAATACTTAAAATAATTCTGGGACTTCAATTAAATTATAATTGTTTTCCTTTTTAATTTATTAATTTATTATCCTTGTTAAATTCTAACTTCGAAAAACTGTCCTTTCTTCCCCCATCCTTATCTCTCTCTCCCCCTCGAAATCACTCCGGATTTCCCGCGATAGCGGAGCAATCCGTGATTTCTTCCATCTTCTCTCTCTCTCTCGAAATCACTGTGGATTTCCCGCGATAGCGGAGCAATCCGTGATTTCTATCATCCCCTTACCTTTTGAAATCACTCCGGATTTCCCGCAATAGCGGAGCAATCCGTGATTTCTTCCATCTCCTCTTTCTCTCGAAATCACTCTGGATTTCCCGCAATAGCGGAGCAATCCGTGATTTCTATCATCCCTTTATCTTTTGAAATCACTCCGGATTTCCCGCGATAGCGGAGCAATCCGTGATTTACTCTCTCTCACTCTCTCTCTCTCTCTCTCTCTCTCTCTCTCTCTCTCTCTCTCTCTCTCTCTCTCTCTCTCTCTCTCTCTCTCTCTCTCTCTCTCTCTTGAATGAATGAATGAACAAATAAGTAATACAATAACTAACTAAATTATTAAATAATTAAAATATCAAAATTATATAAAAATAAATATATATATATATATTTTTTTCTCTTACAAGAACTCCCAGAGTTATTTTTCAGTAAAAACTCTTCTTGCCCGGTTACTTTATTATTCGCTCTCGTAGTGGAAAATCCAAGGAGACGACCCTCGCGAACCGCTGCTAAATTGGCGCGAAACCGACGTAATAGGCGGTTAAAGAAAGCGTTGGCACGGAGTCTGGCTGCGGGCGAAACCTTCGGCTCCCTAGGAAAAATTAACACACCGATCCACACAGAGACAACTAATACATATCACCCTACGGTCTCTCCTATTGCCTCACCCGAACATATAGAAACCCCGCTGACGCCGTCTCCCGCTACCTCTGCTTCTGCAGAATTTTTCGATTCCCCGCGAACTCCTTCTCCTCTTTCTCCCGAACCCGCTATACCTCAGCGGGCCCCTTTCCCTCACTCCTCTGTTTCCTCTGAGGACGCCGATTCTCCGCGGAGCCCTTCTCCCTTTCTTCCCCCTGCTTCTCCCGAACGCCCTGACCCACCTAGATCTCCGTCTCCGGCTCCCTCAACAATCACCCTTGAAGATTCTCCTCCCTCATCCCCAACGTCCTCTGTAAATAGGGAACATCCGGAAGGGTTTGAGGTAGTAGATATCAGCGACGACGATTCCGAGGAATCAGAATCGCCTGCCAAGCTCTCATACGAGCAATTCAGAGCTTGGCTGATAAACCAGCTCCCAGGGATACGAGAAGTCCCTGAGGGAGCTTTCACGATTGGTCCAGGCCCCGTAGACCACGAGGCCTTACGCGAATTTCTAGAGACCACTGATAGGAATAACATCATCCCCTGGTATGTTCCCGGGCGTAGATATCCTTTAGCCGTCCCTGCACATCTTCTCCTACGAACCTATCCCCCCTCCACCGCCATAATTACCGAACTCATATAACCTAGAAGTCTCTCTTACACGCACACACATGGACACTAATTTTATATACCTATTACCATTTAAATTATTGTAACCACCAATCGGGACTCTAAAATTTAAACAATAACTCTTACCCCTTTCTGCCCCGATTGAAGACCTCCGTACTAATGTATCACCCGCGACACATACACATACATTCACTCTTCATTAGCAACTAAGTCCGTCAATAATATTATTATGTATATAAATTCTTTCGTCTTTATATTAGGAATAAATTTATAAATTTCAAAATAAATGATTTTCATTTATTAATAACCCGTTCCCACTCATTCCCGTAAACCAGGATCGCACAAGGTCCCATCCTGCGTAAAAGAGATTAAATTCTCTTGCCAAAAAGGGACCATCGAGCGAACGGCCCTTTAAATAGAGTAAGAGCGACCCTTGCGGTCGTTGATCTATTTGGGTCCAGACGTTCGTTCGGGTCGAACAGACGGATAGTCTGCCGTCGTTCGAAAAGATAAATTTAGTCACGTCCTTCCTTTCGACTCTTCCTTCCTTGAGTCTGGACGTAACATAAATAAAAATTGGGGGCTCGTCCGGGATTGAAATGTGCGATTCCTGGTAGCGGTAATGAGTAAAGGAACAAGAGGTCAAACTGATAAAGATCAAATAGAAGAACTATATAAAACTGCATTAACAACACCACATAGAACACGCAAATCTAAATCTAAACCATCTGATTCCGAATTAATTCACACATCCACACCTTTAGTACCTTCAACTTCGACATCTCGCCAAATAAATTTTTCGTTAAAAGATCCTTCCTCAGAATTCGATTTAACTGAAAATACTTTAGTAGCCGAATCGCCCGAGCCAGATTCCGACGATTCTGCTGATATAACTACTGAAACAATAAAAGATCAAATCGAAAAATTTGATATCGAAAGCGATCCCGAAAATTTATTTTCTTTTAACATGGCGCAACCTAACCCCTTTGCTACCTTAAAATACGCGGTAGACGCCGTCCCTTTTTTTGACGGTAGTAACATTCCGCTAAATTATTTTATCGAAGGTTGCGAGGAAGCGAAAGCTATGCTTCCTAAGGAAGCAGAAGCTCAATTTACTAAAATTATAAGAACTAGAATAGTGAGAGAAGCGCGTCGAACAATTCGGGATGAAGATTTTGATACTGTATTGCAATTAACTACTTATTTAAAGAAAATTTATGGACCCACTAAAAATGTATATCAGTTACAAGGAGAACTAGGATGTATTTATCAAAGGAACGAAGAGGATGTTGTCACTTACGCAAATAGAGTTAAATTACTTGGAAAACAAATATTAGAAGCATATCGAAGTTCCGGTCACATTTTACCCAACCAAAATATAAAAACAACGGTAGAAAAAGACATGTGTAAGTGTTTTATTAGAGGGCTAAAGCCCGAAATAGAGCAGAGAATCGCTAGAGATTTAGACGTACAAGAAACTGTCGCCGACGCCCTAAGGATAGAAAGAGAGCTTCGAGAGATGACAGGTTTGCGCCAAGGCCAGGGCGTTAAAACAGGCCAATCACCGTACACTAATCAAGTGCGGGAAATCTGTCAGATCTGTTTCAAAGAGGGACATGCCGCAAGTAGTTGCAGGAAGCTCGTTCAATTTTCCTTACAAGGGCACGATTTTCAAACGAATAACGGAACGGAGATTTTAATTTGCCAAATATGCAAAAAACGCGGCCACAGTGCGGATAAATGTCGCCAACGCGATCCTCGCGCTCGTCAGTCAGTAAACGTAATTCAAGAAAAAACTACTATATGTCAATTATGTTCAAAAACCGGTCACGACGCCAAATCATGCCGACAAACTACTTCCCATCAACAAATTAATAAATCGACGGTTACTTGTCAATGGTGTGAAAGGCCTGGCCATTCGGCTAGTAATTGTTGGAAAAAACAGAACGAGGAAAGAAGTTTGGAAAGTAGACCGAAAGTTTCATGCCAACTTTGCGATAAATTCGGACACTCCGCTAAGGATTGTCGTGTTAAAATAAATCAACAACTGACAACGAAGAACGATACATTCTGCAGATATTTTAAAGAACAAGGCCATCTCCTTGAAAATTGTCAGTTACGCAACGCAAGTAATAATCGTCGAAAAGAAAATAATCAGGGAAACTACACAGGTCCCTCGGGGTCGGGTGCACAACGGGGGACCGGACAGACTTCACACCCGTCGACATCTTAAGAAGCCAAGTAGGCCGTCAAACCATCGACATACGACCCATAACAGTAAACCTCGATAAACATAGTCGCGTGCCTACTGTTCAGGTCCAAATTAACGAAATACCATCGCAAATAACCTTTCTATTAGACACGGGATCCGGACCAAATATAATCAAGGAAAATTTTATACCTAAAACTCTAAAAATTAACTATACAAATATATTAAAATTAAATGGTATAAATAATCATCCCGTATATACGCTCGGAGAAGTCGCTTTAAATCTCCTTGGAATTCCGATATCTTTCCATTTAGTATCTCGCGACTTTCCGATTCCACAATCCGGAATATTGGGAAATGATTTCTTTAAACAAACATCATCGAAAATAGATTACGCTCAAGGATATCTGACCGTATCCGGAGTTAACATACCGTTTTTCTCACCGAAATCTATAATAGTGTCTCCGAGATCCGAATCATTATTTTATGTAAGGATAGAAAACCCCGAAATAAAGGTGGGATATATACCAAAATTAAAAATAGAACATGGAATTTACTTAGGAGACACTATTGTAGAGAACATCTCCGGAAAAGCATATCTCAATGTTATAAGTACTTTAGACGAAGAAGTGGAAGTCCGCGTACCCACTTTGCGTTTAAAGCCGTTGGATCAATTATTTGACGACCATAAATCCGACTGTCCGACGGTCAACAATTACGATGAAGTTTCGTCTATAAACGAAGAACCAATGAACACCAACGAAACTTATATTGATATCGAAGACGAAGAAGAAAATTTCGAGGATGAAGGAAAATTTACGGAAATAACTCGAAAAACAAACAAAATTAATGTTGACAAGGGGAATAAAAATTCTCCCGGAAATTCTAAAAATTCAAAAATCCTTGGAGAGGGAAGTTACCAAACCTCTCCTGAAAATTTTAATAATTCAAAAATCCTTGGAGAGGGAAATTACCAAACCTCTCCTGAAAATTTTAATAAGTCGAAAATTCTTGGAGAGGGAAGTTACCAAACCTCTCCTGAAATTTCATATAATCCAACAATTAACGGAGGGGGAAGTTACCAAACCTCTCTTGAAAAATTGAATAATTCTAGTAAAGGGAAAAATTATCAAATCTCTCTCAAAAATTTAAATGATTCAAAATCCCTTGGAGAGGGAAGTTACCAAACCTCTCCTGGAGGGGATATTTCTAGAATTTCGGAGGGAAATTTCCAAACCTCGACAGAAAATTCTAGCTTCGTCAATTGCGAGGAGGGAAGTTACCAAACCTCACTACGCGATTTGACACAATCTTGTTCTAATTTAAGAGAGAAAAATTCCTTATCATTTCTAGATATCAAATTTCCGAAAGTTGGATTATTCACAGAAGACCACAATGACAAATTAAAGTCATCTCATGTCACTATAAAAGAGCTTCTTGAAAAGGCACAAAAATATTTAAATATTGAAAAATTAAACATTAAAAACTCTAAACGCATGAAAAACAGAACCAAACCGTCTTCGAAAGTTTCGACGTCTTTATTAAATAAATCGCAAGAAATTATAGATAAATTTATGCGAAAACGAAAATCTAAACATAAAAGAAAACAACAACAAATTAACGATGCAAGCAACGATTTGCATAATTGCCTAGTGGTTTCCGAGGAAAAGGAGAAAGACCGCTTTATACAAATTATCGAATTATTACGATTGGAACATCTAAATAAAAAAGAACAAGAAAGTGTAAAGAAATTAATAACAAACAGTCAAAACCAATTTCATATTCCCGGAGAAAATTTAACTGCAACTCATGTACTCCAACATCAAATACCAACCACAGATGATCGACCAATTAATACTCGTCAATACAGATTCCCGCAACTACATAAGGAAGAAATAAACAAGCAGGTAGAGGAACTGTTAGAAGGAGGCATCGTAAAACCCTCACAATCGCCATACAATACGCCCATATGGATCGTGCCGAAGAAAGAGGAACCAACTCCAAAGGAAACAAGCGCTGGAGAATGGTCCTCGACTTTCGGGCTTTAAACGACAAGACCATCGGAGACGCATATCCATTACCTAACATCATAGATATATTAGATCAATTAGGGGGCGCGCAATATTTCTCTGTATGCGATTTAGCATCTGGATTTCATCAAATAAAAATGGATCCTGCTGACAGTCACAAAACTGCATTCACTACTCCCTTCGGTCACTACGAATTCGATCGAATGCCTTTTGGATTAAAAAACGCTCCTGCAACATTTCAGCGCCTAATGGATTTAGTATTAACAGGATTACAGGGCGAAGAATTATTTGTTTATATGGACGACATTGTTATTTATGCTACTTCCTTAGAAGAACACGAACGAAAATATAACGCATTAATAGAACGACTTCGTGAAGCTAATTTAAAACTACAACCTGATAAATGTGAATTTTTAAAAACCGAAGTAACTTATTTGGGACACGTAATTGGCAGAGATGGAGTAAAACCAGATCCGAAAAAATTAGAGGCAGTACATAAATTTCCCCGACCGAAAACCCCAAGAAATATTAAGCAATTTTTGGGACTTGCCGGATATTACCGGCGCTTTATTCCAAATTTCTCTAAACTAGCAAAACTATTAACAAATCTATTAAAAAACGACACTCGTTTCGAATGGACATCAATTCAAGAAGAATCCTTCGAGATATTGAAACAAAAATTATGTGAAGAGCCAGTACTACAATACCCTGACTTCTCTCGACCATTTATTTTAACTACGGATGCGTCAGGTTTAGCCGTAGGAGGAATACTCTCACAAGGGGAAATAAACAAGGACAGACCTATCGCATACGCTTCCAGAACACTCACGGACGACGAAACGAAATACGACACTTACGAAAAGGAAGCACTAGCCATAATATATTGCGTTAAACACTTCAGACCATACTTATATGGAAGAAAATTCACCCTAGTTACAGATCATAAACCTTTAATGTGGTTTAAAAACGCGCAAGACGCAAATATGAGAATACTTCGCTGGAGATTAAAATTAGCGGAATACGATTACGACGTTGTTTATAAGGCAGGAAAAACTAACGTAAATGCGGACGCATTATCAAGAAACCCAGTAGATCTTGAAGAAATTGATTGCAAAATAATAAAAGAACGAAAAACTTTAAATCCAAATAATCCAGAAGATGCAGAAATAATTTCCAGAATGCTGGAAGAAACCGATGACGAAGAAGAAGAAGACGACGATTTTCAACTATATTTGTCAGATACCGAAGAAATTGAAGAACCGATATTCGAAGAAGAACCCCCTGATAATAATGTCGATCCTATACCTTTTACCCCCGAAGAACTAAATGAACCTCCTGCGTCACAAACTATCGAAAAAGCGCTAATACATGATCCTCCAAAACAAAACAGAATGCAAACAAGAAGTCAGACGACAAAACGAAATATTAAGAAAAATAATGAAAATCATAATAACAACAAAAACAATACTGAAAAGATAGAAGAAAGAAACGATCCGCCAGACAAAGATCAGGATAACAAAGGAACAGATGGAAAAGAAAGGGAAGAAAGCGATGATGACGAAGAAGAAATTATCAATAAAAATTTAAAATCAAGAAAAATAAAAATAAAACCTACTATCATTGAGAATAAAATAATTAAAAGCAACGTTATAGATTCTCGCGAACTATTATTTCTGCGAAAAGATAATGTCGCGTATTTTGTCGACATTTACGGAAAACCTTTAGACTCAGGATCTGAAAAACTCTTCGAAAGAAACGAACTCCCGAATATAGGACCCCTGGAGTTAGGTAAAGCGAAAGCAATAAAATACAAAACCTACTACCACATAGTCTTACCCATCAGTGAGACGGAACGAGAAGGCCCCACAGCGACTCTCAACCAAATTATAGCGGTTATACACGACTTACGAAATTTGACTGAAAATTTAAATTTAGGAACACTCAGCATTGCAAAAACAGAAATTATCAACAACGTTCCATGGAATAATATCAAATCGCAACTGCAATTAAGATTCATTAATTCCACTACCAAAATAATCATTTGCAACGGACAAATTAAATATCCACCGAAAGATCTACGATCCGTTATAATTGGTGAGATGCACTGTTCGCCGATAGGAGGACATCGCGGCGTCACTAAGACATACAATAGAATAAAACACAATTACTATTGGGAAAACTTAAAACTAGACGTTCAAAGATACATACAACAATGTTTGCAGTGCCAACTGAGAAAATTAGTACGCGTCAAAACAAAACAGCCTATGATAATCACAGACACACCAGGCTCTTCTTTCGACAAGGTAGCCATGGATATTGTCGGACCTTTACCCAAGACAGAAAGAAACAGCGAATACATTTTGACCTTGCAAGATCAGCTGACCAAATACTGTATGGGTATACCATTACAAAACCAAACCTCCGAAACTATCGCGGAAGCTTTCGTAGATCGTTTCATCTGCATATTCGGAGCGCCAAAGGCAATATTAACGGATCAAGGAAGAAATTTTCTCAGTGACCTAATGAAAAAGGTTGCAAAAATATTTAGAATTCGTAAATTTCGTACAACGGCCTTTCATCCACAATCCAACGGCTCATTAGAAAGATCGCATCACGCATTAGGAGAATATTTAAAACAATATGCAAACGAACAAAAACAATGGGACAGGTGGATAAGCCTTGCGATGTTTAATTACAACACTAGCATACATGAAGCAACCAAACATACGCCATACGAACTAGTCTTTGGAAAAATAGCTAGAACTCCATCGAATGAAATTTTACCTTCGAACGATCAATTATCAAATTATGACGATTATCTAATAAGCCTCGTAACACAACTTCACACAATCCAAGGAAACGCTCGTGAAAACGTCATCGAAGCGAAACACAAATCCAAGACATACTACGACAAGAAGATTAACCCTCAAAATTTCAAACCGGGAGACCATGTGTTTCTCCTAAAAGGTCCAAAACCCGGAAAATTCGGAGATCATTATACAGGACCCCACGAAGTATTAGAAATATTAAATAAAAATAATGTAAAAATTAGAATAAAGAAAAATAGCCGAATCGTACATCCAAACCGATTGCGCATTTCTCATATTAAAATAAGTGATAATCAACCAAGTACAAAAAGGAAAGACAATAATAAACAATTAAATTAAATTAAATTAAAAAAAAAAAAAAAAAATATATATATATATATATATATATAAAAAATTGAATTATGTATTAATTTAGAGTTATTGTAGCATTTAAATATTTCTATATATTCTAAATTTTTATTACTCCACTATTCATTTGAAATCTGAATTATGTATTAATTCAGAATTACTCCAGTGTTTAACAATAAGTATTCCTATAGACCCTAAATTTTCTTTACCTCACTATTCGTTTGAATTTTGAATTATGTACTAATTAGAATTACGCAAGCGTTTAAGTACTCCCATATATCCCAAATATTAATTACTCTATTATCATTAGTCATTATATCACCCTACTTTCCCTCTTTATATTATGTACTTTCTTTTGCATATTATTATTATATCGTCATTATTGATGCTACACATTATCATATCATATTATTCCTTAGTATTAATTACTATTATACCATATATATATATATTTAATCGTTATTGGTAATATTTCAACATTTGCGTTCTTAGGTTTAAGTTTCTTATATACTTATCATGAATATATGTATTTCTTCTTTTATTTACATGCGCAAATTTATACCTTATACTTAACCTCATAATAATAATACTTTGTAAACAAGTGGAACCATTTTCTATTATTATCGTCAAAACATACTGCCTGATCGTCGGTTGCAGTATAACAATGCCAGTATATCACCATCTCCAATGGACACCCAAGATGCCGGAAGAAGTACGCCAAGGCCCAATCGACGGTGTTAAACCAGAAGACCACCCCGAAACGTACCGAAATCTAACAGAACTCCGGTGTGTTACATTAATGGAGGGTGAAATCTATCAAGACACGACTGACTGCAGCAAAATTTGTCAAGAATGCTATGATAAAATATCAGCCGAGGAAAACCAAGAATATGCAACAATACCACCGCATAATTTGGTCCACAAAATATCAGCTGACGACCAAACAAATTGCACTAAATGCAATAAAGTAATAGTAACAATCAAACCGGAGATAAACTGCAGGGACTGCATAGAAGAATACCTATACGTTGACCAGACATACTTGGCCGAAGGCTGGGGTCAAGCTGTGATTCCCAGAGGGGTAGAAGAGCAATAAAAGGAAGGGACCTGCTACTTGACACCAGAGAACTGACATTTACTACTGACGAAAATCAGGCAGATAAAAACGTGCTTAGTTCTTTTCTTTTTCTTTATATATAACATATATATATTTTATATATATATATATATCCCTCTATTTTCATTAGAATTTTCATACGATATTAAAAGGGCTCCACACCTGCGTTACATGTATTAGCGGTAGTAAATTTAAATAAATAAGTACAATTAAAAATAAGCTATGAGTAAAAAATAAAACGACACAAGAAGGACGAAAGAACAAAGGAAGGGGTTTTGGAGGTCGCCTTGTATTTCCTCCTTCTTTACACAATTAAGAAGATAATTAATAATTCAAGGTAACACATTTAATAAAATAAAAATTAAATGTGAGCCCTTCCAATCAACAAGTCGTGATTCCTCCGAAAGAAAAGAATCGGATTATTCCATATCAATTCTCTTTGCAAATGTCGAGTTTTACACCCCAACATTTGTCTAAGGCGGGGGGTGTTACGTCCTGTGGACTCCACGATTCTTTTCTTTCAAAGAATGCAAGGCGATGATTGAAAAATCACAGGCGTGGGAATAAGACTATGATCTGGCAGGCGAAGCAGCTGACCGGAGACGGTTAATCGTAAAAATAAAAATAAAAAAAAAAGGAGAGATACATACCAGATGTAACTCGCGGTGTCTGAAATTCTCGCTTTGACTAGTTGACAACTCGCGCTTGAAAAGCAATAAAAATCTTTCTTTTAAAGGAAAATTTTACTTAAAAAGCAATAAAAACTTTTTAGAAGGAAATCTCCACTTGAAAATCAATAAAAATTTAGAAGAAAACTTCCACTTGAAAACGAATAAAATTTTACCAGACTAACAACGATAACCGAATCCAAACAAATGCCGCCTGACAGATCACCGAGATAATCTCGAGAGGATAATAAAAATATAAACCTCAACAAATTCTCCATTGGTCAAAACCTAGGGCCTTAAACAAAAGCCCTGACCAATCCCGGTAAACTTTTAAAATCAAGAGACGCCCCCGGGACTGAAAGGGCGTTATTGAAAAATTCCCTATTCGTCAGGAAATATTAACAAACTAACGGGAAGGAGGAGCAAGAAGGTATATATACCCGTGACATCTCTCAGAGAATATCAATCTTTTCTCAAACCTACGCACGCGGATCATTCGCGAAAAGTTGTATCACCATCCTTCGAGTGAATCTCGAACTCGTGAGCATTCGCAGTGACATTTGTGAAATCATCGTGTGCCCAGTGCTCACCGAGTACGACGATTTTCGCGAGTGAACAACTGTGAGTGGAACACCATCCTCACGGAGGAGTCCGTAGCCAGATTCACACCTGGAATAATTAACACCTACCTGCGCACTCCATAAGTAGTAAGTTATCAAGCACGCTACATCTCCACCCTTACTAATAATACTTAAAATAATTCTGGGACTTCAATTAAATTATAATTGTTTTCCTTTTTAAATTATTAATTTATTATCCTTGTTAAATTCTAACTTCGAAAAACTGTCCTTTCTTCCCCCATCCTTATCTCTCTCTCCCCCTCGAAATCACTCCGGATTTCCCGCGATAGCGGAGCAATCCGTGATTTCTTCCATCTTCTCTCTCTCTCGAAATCACTCTGGATTTCCCGCGATAGCGGAGCAATCCGTGATTTCTATCATCCCCTTACCTTTTGAAATCACTCCGGATTTCCCGCGATAGCGGAGCAATCCGTGATTTCTATCATCCCCTTACCTTTTGAAATCACTCCGGATTTCCCGCGATAGCGGAGCAATCCGTGATTTCTATCATCCCCTTACCTTTTGAAATCACTCCGGATTTCCCGCGATAGCGGAGCAATCCGTGATTTCTTCCATCTTCTCTCTCTCTCTCGAAATCACTGTGGATTTCCCGCGATAGCGGAGCAATCCGTGATTTCTATCATCCCCTTACCTTTTGAAATCACTCCGGATTTCCCGCAATAGCGGAGCAATCCGTGATTTCTTCCATCTCCTCTTTCTCTCGAAATCACTCTGGATTTCCCGCAATAGCGGAGCAATCCGTGATTTCTATCATCCCTTTATCTTTTGAAATCACTCCGGATTTCCCGCGATAGCGGAGCAATCCGTGATTTACTCTCTCTCACTCTCTCTCTCTCTCTCTCTCTCTCTCTCTCTCTCTCTCTCTCTCTCTCTCTCTCTCTCTCTCTCTCTCTCTCTCTCTCTCTCTCTCTCTTGAATGAATGAACAAATAAGTAATACAATAACTAACTAAATTATTAAATAATTAAAATATCAAAATTATATAAAAATAAATATATATATATATATTTTTTTCTCTTACAAGAACTCCCAGAGTTATTTTTCAGTAAAAACTCTTCTTGCCCGGTTACTTTATTATTCGCTCTCGTAGTGGAAAATCCAAGGAGACGACCCTCGCGAACCGCTGCTAAATTGGCGCGAAACCGACGTAATAGGCGGTTAAAGAAAGCGTTGGCACGGAGTCTGGCTGCGGGCGAAACCTTCGGCTCCCTAGGAAAAATTAACACACCGATCCACACAGAGACAACTAATACATATCACCCTACGGTCTCTCCTATTGCCTCACCCGAACATATAGAAACCCCGCTGACGCCGTCTCCCGCTACCTCTGCTTCTGCAGAATTTTTCGATTCCCCGCGAACTCCTTCTCCTCTTTCTCCCGAACCCGCTATACCTCAGCGGGCCCCTTTCCCTCACTCCTCTGTTTCCTCTGAGGACGCCGATTCTCCGCGGAGCCCTTCTCCCTTTCTTCCCCCTGCTTCTCCCGAACGCCCTGACCCACCTAGATCTCCGTCTCCGGCTCCCTCAACAATCACCCTTGAAGATTCTCCTCCCTCATCCCCAACGTCCTCTGTAAATAGGGAACATCCGGAAGGGTTTGAGGTAGTAGATATCAGCGACGACGATTCCGAGGAATCAGAATCGCCTGCCAAGCTCTCATACGAGCAATTCAGAGCTTGGCTGATAAACCAGCTCCCAGGGATACGAGAAGTCCCTGAGGGAGCTTTCACGATTGGTCCAGGCCCCGTAGACCACGAGGCCTTACGCGAATTTCTAGAGACCACTGATAGGAATAACATCATCCCCTGGTATGTTCCCGGGCGTAGATATCCTTTAGCCGTCCCTGCACATCTTCTCCTACGAACCTATCCCCCCTCCACCGCCATAATTACCGAACTCATATAACCTAGAAGTCTCTCTTACACGCACACACATGGACACTAATTTTATATACCTATTACCATTTAAATTATTGTAACCACCAATCGGGACTCTAAAATTTAAACAATAACTCTTACCCCTTTCTGCCCCGATTGAAGACCTCCGTACTAATGTATCACCCGCGACACATACACATACATTCACTCTTCATTAGCAACTAAGTCCGTCAATAATATTATTATGTATATAAATTCTTTCGTCTTTATATTAGGAATAAATTTATAAATTTCAAAATAAATGATTTTCATTTATTAATAACCCGTTCCCACTCATTCCCGTAAACCAGGATCGCACAAGGTCCCATCCTGCGTAAAAGAGATTAAATTCTCTTGCCAAAAAGGGACCACCGAGCGAACGGCCCTTTAAATAGAGTAAGAGCGACCCTTGCGGTCGTTGACCTATTTGGGCCCAGACGTTCGTTCGGGTCGAACAGACGGATAGTCTGCCGTCGTTCGAAAAGATAAATTTAGTCACGTCCTTCCTTTCGACTCTTCCTTCCTTGAGTCTGGACGTAACACAAGTATCGGGTTAATTTACGCTGAGAGTATCGCTGCTGCCGCTATTATTTTGATCGAGTAGCCAACGTTTCAATTTGTAAGCGTTATGTAACGCGCAATGAAAGATTTTTCGAATTCCGTGATGAGCGCAATATTGTCCGCACTCTCCCTCTAACATTAGATTTTTGAATGCTGGAGAGATACCTTCCAAATTATATATCTCTCTGGAAAGTAGATTTCGCAAGTAATGTGCTTTTTCACTGCCTCTAACGTAAATGTGACGCGTGTGCCTTATAATTTCACGTAAATGCAATGTAAAATATTTTGGATTAACCTCGCCATCGAACCATTCGATCCCATGATAATTTCGTGTGAGCCAGCAGTTTTGTCGTCTTACTTTTTCGGGTAATTCAGTGAACGGATGCGGCGGCATCATAATCCAGTGGTCGACGATCGACGCGTTAATCGCGACAACCGCGACTTCCTTGGGAAGAAACTTCTCGCTCGCATCGCGGAAGCCTTGTATGTCGATGACTATATCCATATTGCGAAGAAAAAACTTATACGTTTTTGTTGGCGAGGTTTAAGCTTTTCACGAACCGTCGACGAGAGCGTCTCGAAGGAAACTGATATTTCTTTTCGTTACATTATAAGTTCTTTTCTCGTGAAACGCATCGGCGAATGAAAGTGGAGGAGGGTGGGGATAAGAAAAATACGTAAAAATGTTTAATCGAATATGTTGCAACGAGAGGCATACCGTGATAAAAAATTTAACCGGAAAAATCGACAATGACTTGACGAGACGAGTCGATTTCTATTACATTATCAAATTCTGCGTAAACAATACAGTTAATTGTCTCGGTGAGCGCCTTTTCGAAACGTACCTCTAATCGTAAACTACCGTGTCTCACGAGATTCCAATGACCAGAGCAATTAGCGGACAAATCAGGTGTGAGATCAAAAGCAAAAAGAGTGTGTCCCTTGGAATAATCATCTCTACTTATAGAATTTCCCTCGTTCAAGAAATGGATGCCCGTTTCCCTTACGTCGATACGTAAAGCGGTTCTTCCGGCGAGAAAATCGGCTGTAACGATTTACTAGGAAAATTTGTGTACCGTCGACGTACAGAGAGAAGAAATTTATGCTGTAATTTTTAAAATTAAACGGATTTAATTTTCTATCTCCATTAAATGCTTTGTTATTAACGAAACCGACTATTATTCGTTTCGGCAGTTGTCTGAATATTACGTTATCTAATGATTCCCCCACAACACACACCGCTGTGAATCGTAAATGTTTTAACCTCGACTCTCGTAAGCGGATATTTAGCCGTAACTTTACTCAGCATTCTAGCATGTGCGAGTAACACTCCGGCACTTAGTTTCGCTCTTCTCACTAGCAAACTGGCATCGAGAATATGTATTTTCGACATGCTGTTGCTTTCCATGAGACAAAATAAATCTTTCGAGCGGACGAGTCTTAATCTTACTTCCACGCCGTTAATTAAGAATTTGTCTTGATTGAAAACGTCGCAATGCAGATGTCCTATAAGATTTATCGCTCGCCCGTTGCGAATGTAATGGGCGCGTCTCACGAGAGCGGTATTGCCTTTCGATTCCAGCGATTCGTCCATGCGACCCGGTGTGTCCGCGTCCCATAGACATGAAGTTAGATGAGAAGTTTTTGCGGGTGAAGAATAATTTAACAATGCCTCGATGTACGCGCGGTACGCGTAAGCGTTATTTGCAGGCGACAAGAGCTTTTGATTGAAATACACGTCGACCTGATTGAAGATAGAATGAAGTAAATGATTTACGGGTCCTACGATGGTCTCTGCGGCTGCGTCGGTTGTTCCTGGAGCTCGAGCCGTTGAATCGTCGCCCGATTTTGCACGCACGCGAAGACTCAGCAGGGTATGCGTGAGATCTAGATATTCTTCGCCGTGACCAGGGACGAATTCTATCGGTGAATCGTCCGAGAGAGAGGTCACGGGTTTGTAATGAATCCATTGCGAGCTCTCGATACTAGTCTGCGTAGGCGGTAAAGAAAAGAGATCAAGTTCGCTCTTTAAACACTCGTTTGAATGCGTGTGAAGAAAAGACATACTTCACTGACAATTATTTCGTCGTTGTTGTCTTCGTCGTGGTTCAAGGTGTGTGAATTAAAATAGCGTTGTTAAAGAAAATATATCAGATACGGTACGTTTTTTGCCAATTTTACGTCGTTTCGCAGTTGTGCTGAGTCTTTTTACCCTCGTACGGGTTTTCTTCCTCTTATTCTTCGATGATTTCGTCTTCTTTTTTGCCTTGATTTTCGATAAACTTTTCTTATTCGAGCGACGGCATTTAACGATGCGCATGTCAAGCCCGGCAAAAGGGAAATGAGCTACGTATATTTTCGCTTATATTCCGATTTATATTCCGAACCTTTCATGAGGCTAGTTATTTTTTCTTTAGCCTGTCTTTTGAGATTGTTACGCGATTCTTTAAAACGATGTTTGGCCGCTACCTTGAACGGTGTATTGTTTTCTACATCATCGATTATATTAACGCTCGCGCGTAAAGCCTCTTTACCCACTGCCCGCGCAGCAGTACCTAGATAAGGCAGCACGCGTCTGAATAAGCCTCCGAGAAAACTTCCGATACTGTGCCCGCGTTGATAGGGCGATCCGGCGAAAACTCGTGGAATTCCATCTCCGCGAGCTCCTCCGTTCTGTAATTCGTCGTAATACGTCGAATAATAATCCATCAGCAGAGAAAGAACGAACACATTTTCTTTTCTTTTCTTTTCCCTTTGCCGTTTTCTCCGTCATATACACCGAGTATTCTTACGATATCTAATCGATACGTCTAAAGTGCAATGTCACCGTCAGAGTCCCGAATTCGAATGGTATACTTTGACCCAGCTGATCTCTTATATCTATTTCGATCGTACGGAAACACGTTTGACGCAACGTGATGTATTGAGCGGGCGAGAAATGTCTTATCTGAGTTGATGCGAACGCGTAATCATTTCGCGAGTTGAGCGCGACTATTCGAAGAAGGGGAGATTGTACATCGCCGGTAATATAAGGTTCGCAAATGTCGCAATAGACAAAGAGCTTGTCGGGAATACCTCGCGACAAACTACCTGGTTCGTCACCTATTAACACACGCGAGTGCGTGAGCTCGTAAAGTAGCAGAGAATGCAACTCTTCATCATAAACCCATGATGGTAAAACGTCGAGTATAACGGAACTACTTTCGATTTTAATGAACTTTTCGCTGTATTGTGCATTTTGATACCGATTTCATTATAAAACCACGTGGGCAACAGAGAAGGTACAGCGAGCTCACTATCGAGTTGAACAAGATCTCTACGCTTGATGTGTATATCAAAGCCGAGTATGCGGCGAAGTTTGTCGGAAAAATTTACATAATGCGTCATACTACAATTTTTTTCTTCGCAGTCAAGTTTCATGAAAACTTTACCTCCCATGAAGATGACGAAATGCCAAACGATATGCGAATCGACAGATTTAGCAGCGTGATTCACACACGCGATAATATCGCGCATACTCGAGTAAATGCCCGCAGGTTGATGACCTGAGATTTCATAGCCTTACCCGTCTTATCGCGTTCATTAATATCGATGAATCTGATTAATCCTTCATTATCCTGTATATGTAAGAAACTACACGGAAACTGAATCTCCGTGAGCGCCACTTCCCAACGTCCGTGTAATTCTATACGCTGAGGTAATTCGGTAGTGAAACACATGGTTGTATTTTCCGGAAAGTAATGCATGCTACTATTGCTCGGAAGAATCATGTAAAATTCTTCTCCCCTCATTTTGACTCAAAGATCTTAAACTCGATGCGGGAATCCAAGAGTCGAATTTAGAGGGATAACCTTCCCAACTAACTAATATTTGTTTATTGTTACCGCGTCCTCTGCTCTTTATTACCCGATCGACGATAAATTCTTCCTCTTGTAAATCTTTATTGACCGGAGTTAATTCTTGTTCGTAAAAAATTCCGTCTATATCCTCGCCTGTTAAATCGCTTAGTTCGTATACGTGGGATTTTCTCCATTCGAGAACGCGATGAATTCGAAATATTTCTTCGCTCCACTTTGCCTCGTATCCTTTTTCAAACACTACTTTTGCCCTACTGACACGCACGAGTTCGCCCACGTTATATTTAGCCTTCTGTTTAGCGTCGCAATTCTTTTTCTTCTTCTGGTTGTTGTCCTTCCATCGACGATTTATATTTCCACACGCGATACGAGCATTTTCCCGCGTAACGGCTGCGGGTTGCATTTTAATAGAGGTATGACGAGTATGGTTGTAAGCGCGAACGATATCCTGTAAAACATCGATGTAGCGTCGCGTATTTTTATGTGTAAAATAACGCCACATCCGTTCCTTGAGCGTTCTATTAAATCGCTCCACTACAGCTGCTTTAACATCGGGCTACGCGAAAACGAATGTCTTTTTCTTTTAAAAATTTCTGTACAGGCTGGGCTATAAATTCTTTACCTTTATCCGTCTGCAGGTAAACAGGTTAACGTTTTTTGTTTCTCAAAAGTACACGTTGAAAGGCTTTTGTCACACAGGTAGCTGTTTTGTCGCGTAATGGTTCTACCCAAACGAATTTACTAAGGACTTCGATAATTATCAATAAATAAGAATATCCGTCATTATAGCTCTTGAGATTACGAAGATCGATCAAATCTGCTTCCCATAAATCGTCGATATTTGTCACGTTATAATGTAAATGTGAAAATTTTCGACGTACTGGCCGATGCAGCGTATACGCATCTTGCGATTTAAGCCATTCAATGACATCGTTACGCGTAAAATTTGGTTTAGCAGCTCGAGATAAATTCTCCGTCGATAAATTTTTCGAGTTCCATTATTCGAGTTTGCTCCACTGAAATAAACCCTTCTTTTTCTTAGGCGAAGAATCCGGCACTAATGTTTTATTATCGTCGCTGCCGTCATTGGCGGATAAAAACACCGTGTCTCCTTCGGTTTCGTTTAACTCCCGACCGTATGACTTTGAACGCGACAGTGAAGTTTTCGGAGTGGAGCTTCCACGTGGCAGGGTTTTCTTAATACGCAGTGATCTACGAGTGATCGTAGTCAATAAATCGCGATTCCCTATAAGACTGGAGGGAGTACCTATATCTTGCAGTAATTGAGCAAACTGAATTCTCCCGATAGCTTTCACCGTTTTTCTCTCACGTATCGCGTCGTTTATAAGGTCGCTAATATTCGATCCCGCTACAACAACACCGTCTATAGTCACGAGTCCGCCTCTATCTCAGCTAATCTTCGATGACTGAATATTTAGCAAAAATTTTAATAACGCGTTTGCTTTAAAACGATAAGTTTGCGGCACACTGCCGAGTATTTCTTTGATCTTTTCCGGAGATTGAGCGCGTTTCTTCCCGAAACTACTCTCGCTAACGGTACCATCACTGCTGATTGAAGTATTTCTATGAGTTTGTATTTCCATAAGGTCATCATCAACGGACAAATCGATATCTTTATTCTGATCACCTTCGCCTCCGTCGCTGTCAACATTACTTGTGTCGTCAACGTTACCACGTGTATCCTCGCGCGAGTCATTGCGTAAGCGTCTTTTCGCTACCCGAACAAAGTGAAGATAAGGCTGAAGTACTTCCTTATACAATTTCCATCTTTCGTTTTCGTCGATAGGAGTCGCGTGATTGAGAATACGCCACATCTCCGTGTCGAGACGCGATAAAGGAGTTCCAGGTGTCCGTACGGAGTTATCATTAACATTATTCCCATCTGATATCTCTATATTTTTATCTTTCGAAGCAATAGATGATATTTCCGGTTGTTGACGATGATGCATTTGTTGCATTCTTTCGAGATTTTCCGTAGAAATCAAAACCATTTTTTTAGCCTTTTCCATTATTCGGTATGATTAACGTACAAGTTATTCCTCTCTCTCTTTTATTTTCTTTTATAATTATTACTTTCTCCCGGAGAAAAAAATATATGAAGGTGTATTTTTCTTTTTTATCACTCACCGATAATCCGCGATAATATAGCACCGAGTATAGGACCGATTAGATACGGTAAGAATCCACCCCGTTGTATCAATAGCTTTCTTTTAGTCTTTAAATTACCGTGTTTTACGGCGACACGACGTATGATTGCTTTATGTTTTGCAAAACGTTTCTTTTCTTTACTCCCGAGCGGTACGTTACCCTTGAGCGTGTTAAAAACGCACTCTTGAATACACTTAATGAGATTATTGTCGGCGGTATGTAAAAATAATGCTCTTTGATTTTTATTCAAATAACACAAAGTTTTTAAAAGACAAGCGTTTCTCTCGCCGATAGAACGTCTTGCGATCTTTATTGCGCTGTCGGAAGAATTCTTTGACGTCATCGACGTCTCATTGATATTCCTTCTTTGTGTTACAATTATGACAAAATTGCGCGACTGACAAGTTGAATGTGCAATTACCGCCTTTATATCCCCCCACCTCTACTTCTCGTTCTACGCGGGATGTAGGTGTAATGCAACTTATCATCGGGAAAGATGCACGTGCGAAATCGATATTCGTCTGGAGTCGATTGTTTCAGATCGAGCAATAAATATCCGTGGGGTCGCGAGGTAGCATCGTAGTATGCTTCTTCCAGAAATTTCGGATCGTCGGGATCAAGAGACACGGTAGTGTCTCGCGCCTAGTTAAGGGCGTAGCCGATCCCGCTTTAGCGAGGCACTGTGTATCTTTACGCGAATCGGACAGTTGAGTCTATAATAAATTTCGAATCCTCAATAACGGCTGAAGCAATCGAGTTTATACTAGTCTCAATCGATAGATTGAGTTCGAATTATATAATGAAAGTGTTTTTGTTTCTGCTCTACGTGATTTGTAAGCAGAGATATGATAATGCAAAGTCTAAATATGAAAAATTTCTTTTAAGAAACGTCGTCGTCGACCACGCATACATAGTAGTATCGTGCTACACGTATTCACACGTATACAACACATGTGCACACATATATCACACGTACACAACACATGCAATAGATGCATGTATTGGTTTTGTCCACCTCTCACGTTTTACAACAGATGGCGATAGTGACGCTCCGCGATATTAAGGTTATATTGGCAGCGTGCGGGGTTATGTACACATCTCTTGATTACATACACACGTAACATGTACGTGTCTTTTGATTTATAATATATATAATATTTTCTTGTTACGCTAATTTTGTCTTGATATTTTTACGTCCAAAGGATGAAGTAGGAGTGATATTAATGGGATTAGATAGAAGCAACAGTGTTATAGAATTCGACAATATACAAGATTTGTGTTCTATGCAAGTTGGAAACTGGAAATTGATAGAAAACATCGAGAAATTACAAACCACAAATCAGCATTGTTCTTGGATGGAAGCAATTTATGCTGCGATTGAATATATCAACCATGTGAATGCAGGTAAGTATATCTAATAATATATATATATTTTCTTGTTACGCAATTGAATAAACTTTACTAAACAATGTTTTATTGTATAATATATTACTTGAAGAAATATGGTATACAAATACAGAATTTAGAGCAATCGTTGTTAGATGTGGATCGTACATCAGCTAGATTAAATTTTTTAACTCCTAGGTGAGAGGATCTGTGAAGCAGCTATTTATTTATATAGACATCTGATAAATAAATTTATTTTTTAGATATGTAAATCGCAAAGGTGTTGCTTTGCCTACAAGTAGCGAAGAAACAAAGCGCGCCAAGAGAGAAAATTTAGAGCAGAAGCAGATTCTCGTTGCTGAATTGTGTGCTATTCACCCTTTTCCAGCATCCTTGTGGAGACAAGCGGTCTGGTTACCTTGCATATTGTATAGAATTAACGCTTTGCTGCTTGCTAATCAAATACGATGTCAAGTTGCGCAAATGATAAATTTGGGGCAACAAGTTTTGAATTCAGGTATGCATGTCATAAATAAAAAAAAATCTACATATATTTCGAGAAGACATATATTAATGACAATTATGCAGCGCGGGAATAACTATTATATGATAATATTAAAATATAGAAATAATATTTATAATTGGATTTGAAAAATATATTTTAGATTTCGAATGGCCGGCATTAGATTTTGGATGGAGCTTGGCAGAAGTATTGAAAAGATCAAAGGAAACGGAAAATGCTTTCCTTGTAAATATTGGAATGGAATTGTTCGTCATGGAAACATCGAGAAATTACAAACCACAAGTGTACTTGACATTACAGTGTATTTGACATTAGGATCTCTATTTCTCACAACAGAGTTTATAACAATCTCTTTAGATATATTAAAGTGCGGGTTATAAACCGCAGTTTCTGCTGAAGTATCATGTCTTTAAACAGTCTTTTCGCACATTTTTCTATGCAGTCGTATATAGAACTATATACGATGAAATAAACGATGTGTAACTATAAACTAATAAACTATTTGCTTATCTTGTAATACTTAATACTAGCTTGCAGTCTTCTCGTTATATCACATTTTTTAAAATTATTATATTAGAAGAATTTATCAGTAATTTATTATATTAGAATAAAACTTTGTATGGCAGAATTCATAAATACATCAATGGTTTCTGTCTTAATATAAGTCCGTAAGGCAGTATCTTCGCACTCTATTATATCACTCGTTTTATCAAATGCCAAATTTTTACACACATGTCATTCATAGCCTGAAGCACCGCAGCCTGTACAAGAAGAATATACGATGAAATAAACGATGTGTAACTATAAACTAATAAACTATTTACTTATCTTGACATACATTTTGAAGTATAATACTTAATATTAGCTTGCAGTCTTCTCGTTATATCACATTTTTTAAAATTATATATATAACGTGCAATGTAAGTAAATCACTCATTCGCTCACTCATTCGCTCACTCACTCACACACACACACACACACACACACACACACACACATACACACACGGTGCTGTGCTTCAGGCTGTGATTTCATATTCTTCCACTAACTCTATTTGATGAACTCTTCATTATTTTTGGATGCTACCGATAGAGGAGTACTCTGATCACTATCAACTCCGCTGGCTTATCCACTGGTATCATTCAATGAATCTGTAAAATAAAAAGTAATTTCTTTGTAAGTTGTAATTTACTTTTAAATATTTCATAACTTACTATTACAATATTTTATACTTACTATTACATGTTTATGTATATAATATTTCCGCGTCCACGTCCGCGGCCACGTCCTCGTCCCCGTGCCCTGCTACCGGCTCTTGCCCATCGGGCAGTTTTTTTTTTTACTGTAAGAAAAATATTTATATTATATATTTATTCATATTTTATTTAAATATTTGTGTGTGTGTGTGTGTGTGTATGTGTGTGAGTGAGTGAGCGAATGAGTGAGTGATTTACATTGCACGTAATCTTCTTGTACAGGCTGTGATTGATTCTGCTGCGGATCAGCAGCCACCACAACCTGCAGTGGTGGCTGCGTTTTTTTCTGCTGCGGATCAGCAGCCACCACAACCTGCAGTGGTGGCTGCGCTTCTTTTTGCTGCGGATCAGCAGCCACCACAACCTGCAATGGTGGCTGCGCTTCTTTCTGCTGCGGATCAGCAGCCACCACAACCTGCAGTGGTGGCTGCGCTTTTTCCTGCTGTGGATCAGCAGCCACCACAACCTGCTGTGGTGGCTGCGCTTGTAATGTTAATAATTGACGTTGCAGATTTCTTAATTCCGCTCTTAAGATGTCATTTTCTTGGATTGCACTTAATTCTTCGTTATTCTTCATTATTGCACTTAATTCTTCGTTATTCTTCGTTTTATTAATGTCCCTGTGTCCTTCATTACTGTCCCTCTGAAATAAAATCAAAGAAAATGTTATTGTAATACAATTTTTATTCGTAGAACTACGAGTGAGTATAAAGCGTGGTCTACAATAGCAGTAAGCAGTAAGAGTAAGCAGTACGAAATGGGATTTGTCCATTTTGTCGGGAGTAATGAATAAATTTCATTTCGTACTGCTTATTCTTACTGCTTACTTACTGCTATTGTAGATCACGCTTTAGAATAATTTTAAGGTTAAATATCACTCTCGTTCTCATTCTCTCGCTCAAAAATTTAAATTTACTTACGGTTTGTTGTTTCGAGCTGCTGCATGCAGTTGTATCGCTCTTTTTAGGCATCTTTGATAGATGTACACGCAGTGCGACTCAGGATTCAGCAAGAATACGAAAGAGACGTACAGGAGACGCGCCAAATTGGTTCTATGCATGGGATGCGGAAACGTTTGCCGCGCGGCAAAAAGCAGTACGTTGATTGGCTACCGTTTCGCTTCTTGCGGCGCGACAAGCGTTTCCGCGTCCTATGCGCAGAAACCCTATAAGGTGTGGTACACATGAAACTGACAACATTATTGTACACTGTGATTGTGAGTATAAAGAGACAACTTTCATCACAGAACAACTTTCTGTGCATTTCACAGAGTTGTTTTGCTAGTAGAGCAATTATTATAAAAAAACATTGGAGGAAGATCCAGGTATGTTTATTTTTATATTATTAATAAAATATATATTGTACAAATAACTATACTTTCTTGTTATACAATCATCCAACTAATTGTTTCATAAGTATATAATTGCTGATATAAAATAAAAAATTATATCAACAATTATGTACTTATGAAGGAAATAGTAGGATGGTAACAAGAAAGTATAGTAATTATAGAGAAAGAATTTATTATAACCTATTTATATATTATATATAGGTAATATTTAATATCACATGTATCGTATATAGTAATAATGCAAAACGTAGATCTTGCTATTTTTTCATAATATATATATTAATACAATGATATTAGTAATGATTCTTTTGTGTGTTACGCTACCATTTTATTATTTTTTTCATAAGAATAACTTAATTTTTTTCTTATTACGTTATCATCCTACTATTCCTTTCATAAAGATATAATTGTTGAAATAAATAAAAAAGTGAATCAAAATTAATAAATGATATAAAGAGATACTTATAAAGAATATGTATCTATATATATATTGATAGCTTATAGTATTCACATAGCACTGTTATGAGAGCTATTAAGATATCAAATATGTACATTTTTAAATTTTCATTTTTAGCTTATTTGGTTCCTTGTTTTATA
This sequence comes from Prenolepis imparis, assembly GCF_030444845.1. NCBI lineage: Eukaryota > Metazoa > Arthropoda > Insecta > Hymenoptera > Formicidae > Prenolepis > Prenolepis imparis. Next base: position 37,505 of record NW_028141345.1, on the reverse strand, counting down.
TTAATAATAATATATTTATGAAAAAAACTATTAGTATAATAACATAGCAAGAAAGTATTTACGAATATCTAATAATAAATTTACTAAAGAATGTATATATGTATATATATATATATATATATATATATATATATATATATAAAGTATATATAAATTATATTACTTTAAAAAATTATTATTAATTTTTATGACATATGAAAATATATTTATATATGTATCTATATTATATATACCTATATCTAAATATATTTTTATGTATAATATGAAGTGTTGTTTATTTATGTCATAAAAATTAATAATAATTTTTTTAAGTAATATAATTTAGAAATTAATTTAATTAGAAAAACAAAAAGTAAAAATTTTTAAAAACCGGAACCGTAACCGAAAAAATCATAATTTAAACGGTTTCGGTTTTTTTATTTATCAAAAAACCGAAACTGGAACCGGAACAGTTATTCAATATTTTATTAAACCGTAACCGAAACCGAACCTTAATTTTGTTTCGGTCCGGATCCCTAATATATATATACATATATATATATATATATATATATATATATATATATATATTGATTACTGATTTAGAGAGATAGATTTATTACTGGATTAATTTATTTACCGAATTTTTTGCATTTATATATACAATGTGTTTGTAGTTGTAAAATTATTGAAATATTTTCAATATTTAAAAATTCTTAAGTATCGCCTTTAAAAATATATATTTTTAATAATTTCTATATATTCCAATAATAATAAATATAAAAAAATATATATATATACCGATAGACTTGAACTCGAGTTTTCAGGGTGATAGACCGAACACCTTGCATTGAGCTATTTATATGTTATTCATAAGTTCTTTATATTATTCTTTATGCAGCTGATATTTTTATACAGTAACATCAATAAGAAATCAAGATAACACATACTTGTCAATCACATATATATATATATATATACATATATATATACATATATATATAAACTTATAAATATTTTAAATATTCTTTCTAAATTATACATATAATAATCCTTAAAAAAAATATATTTTTTAATATTTAATAAATCATTATTCTATAATTTGAGATACATAATATATGCGAGATACAATAAGATACAATTATTGGAAGATATTGTTAGGAGCAAGATCTAAGATATCGTTATCCTCGTTTTACATATACAGAGAAAGAAAGGTAATACGATAGCCGGTTCTTGTTGACATTATCTTTCAATAATCGCATCCGTGTGCTCAACATATTAGTATTTGTGCCTACATGGACGCTACTACATACGTAATGCAAGAGAGACAAAGACAGAACGATTATCTCTCTCCTTGTCAAGCTGTCAGTATGTTACCAGAAAATGTCCCCATGAGCTGCTCTTAGATATAGATCTAGTGAGATTCGTTCATATAAGATTTTGCATCGAAGAAGTCACGTAGCTTCATGAAATTTTTTTTATATATTCTTTATATAATAAAGCAGCCCGCCTAAGAGTCGGATTTTGCATTTTTGCTCTGAAAAATTTATAATAAATTAAATACGGACTCCTGGCTAACCCAACCTTACCCTTAAGGGTCGGCAGGCGACATGGTGGAGACCTCCAGCGGCCGGCCGGGAACTACGGATTCGTTTATTCCATATTTTAGCCAAAATACTGAATGAATCTCATTAAATTTAGGAGATTCTTAATTAGTAGGATTGTCCGCAAGTCGGTAAAGAGCTATTTTTTTGAAAAAAAGATGAAAATAAAATTTACATAAAACTTGGGGAAATGCGCAGCTAGCAGCGGGTAAGGTTGGGTTAGCTGCGAGTCCGTATTTAATTTATTATAAATTTTTAAGAGCGAAAATGCAAAATCCGGCTCTTTACCGACTTGCTTCATTATATAAAGAATATATTTAAAAAAAAATCACGAAGCTATGTCACTTATTTGATGAGAAATCTGGACAATACGATTCTCACTAGATCTAAGGAACTGGGGAAATTTTCGTGGTAACATACTGACAGCTTGACAAGGAGAGAGATAATCGTTCTGTCTTTGTCTCTCTTGCATCGCGTATGTAGTAGCGTCCATGTAGGCACAAATACTAATATGTTGAGCACACGGATGCGATTATTGAAAGATAATGTCAACAAGAACCGGCTATCGTATTACCTTTCTTTCTCTGTATATGTAAAACGAGGATAACGATATCTTAGATCTTGCTCCTAACAATATCTTCCAATAATTGTATCTTATTGTATGCCGTATCTCGCATATATTATGTATCTCAAATTATAGAACAATGATTTATTAAATATTAAAATATATATTTTTTAAGGATTATTATATGTATAATTTAGAAAGAATATTTAAAATATTTATAAGTTTATATATATATGTATATATATATGTATATATATATATATATATATATATATATATATATGTGATTGACAAGTATGTGTTATCTTGATTTCTTATTGATGTTACTGTATAAAAATATCAGCTGCATAAAGAATAATATAAAGAACTTATGAATAACATATAAATAGCTCAATGCAAGGTGTTCGGTCTATCACCCTGAAAACTTTTGAGTTCAAGTCTATCGGTATATATATATATATTTTTTTATATTTATTATTATTGGAATATATAGAAATTATTAAAAATATATATTTTTAAAGGCGATACTTAAGAATTTTTAAATATTGAAAATATTTCAATAATTTTACAACTACAAACACATTGTATATATAAATGCAAAAAATTCGGTAAATAAATTAATCCAGTAATAAATCTCTCTCTAAATCAGTAATCAATATATATATATATATATATATATATATATCAGGGATCCGGACCGAAACAAAATTAGGGTTCGGTTTCGGTAACGGTTTAATAAAATATTGAATAACTGTTCCGGTTCCAGTTTCGGTTTTTTGATAAATAAAAAAACCGAAATCGTTTAAATTATGATTTTTTCGGTTACGGTTCCGGTTTTTAAAAATTTTTACTTTTTGTTTTTCTAATTAAATTAATTTCTAAATTATATTACTTTAAAAAATTATTATTAATTTTTATGACATAAATAAACAACACTTCATATTATACATAAAAATATATTTAGATATAGGTATATATAATATAGATACATATATAAATATATTTTCATGTCATAAAAATTAATAATAATTTTTTAAAGTAATATAATTTATATATACTTTATATATATACTTATATATATATATATATATATATATATATATATATAAAACAGAAAATATAATATCTTCACAGCTATCATTATTGTGATAATACATACACGTTTCAGAACATTTAAAAAATAATTATAATTAAGCAATTATTGTAAACGACCCAACTGGCTTAATTGATCTTTCTTAATTCGATATCATATATAAATATACAGACTACGTTTCGACCTTTGGTTCAGGTCCTTATCAAGTCTAAAATTAAAGGATAATACTATATAGAAGGAATCATTTTATAAAAGCATAGCGCAAACCAAGTTGAAAACAACAATTATTATAAAGTAAATGATTAAAACATACCTTACTTAAAATTTTTTTCTTTTTTCAACATGTTACAATTCTCTCATCTGTATTAAACGTTTCGTATAGATGGTAAAAAACGAACTAAGTTAGACTTCCTTTATTATTCTATCATAAATAGGGTTTAAATTCTCTGTCTTTATGTAGGTTAATCATGTTGTTAAATTTTTTTATATAAAACATTTCAGCTATCTCTCATTTCCTAGTATGTGTTTCACGATGTAAAATATTAAAGGTTGTCCATTTAAAGTCATGTAAATATTCATTTCTATGTTTGCTTTAGCAATTATTAGACAAGATTCCCTTAACAATATGTAAGTTCTTATTATGGAAATGTTCATCAGATAATAAAATAGCGTGATCGACTAATTGTAAGTTGTTAATGATGTAACCAAAGCGTTATAAGCAAACATAGAAATGAATATTTACATGACTTTAAATGGACAACCTTTAATATCTTACATCGTGAAACACATACTAGGAAAAGAGAGATAGCTGAAATGTTTTATATAAAAAAATTTAACAACACGATTAACCTACATAAAGACACAGAGAATTTAAACCCTATTTATGATAGAATAATAAAGGATGTCTAACTTAGTTCGTTTTTTACCATCTATACGAAACGTTTAGTACAGAGAGAATTGTAACATGTTGAAAAAAGAAAAAAAATTTAAGTAAGGTATGTTTTAATCATTTACTTTATAATAATTGTTGTTTTCAACTTGGTTTGCGCTATGCTTTTATAAAATGATTCCTTCTATATAGTATTATCCTTTAATTTTAGACTTGATAAAGACCTGAACCAAAGGTCGAAACGTAGGCCGGTATTCATAGTCGGTTCTTATATTTAAGAATGTCTTAAGTACAATCTTAAGATGTGATTAACCAATCACAGAGCCGTATTTGCATCTTAAGACATTACTTAAGACGGTCTTGAAATAAGAACGGACTATGAATACCGGCCGTAGTCTGTATATTTATATATGATATCGAATTAATAAAGATCATTAAGCCAGTTGGGTCGTTTACAATAATTGCTTAATTTTATTCTTCACTGGCGACACAAAAATACTCTTATAATTATAATTGTATAATATTGCACTTCGAGGAGACAGTTATCATGACACTTCCGTCATTTGCGCAAAAACAGAAAAAAATACCGAAAAGAACCGTAAACCGAAAATAATTTAACGGTCCGGTTATGGTTCCGGTGTTATAAATTTATCAGAATTTCAATACGGTTTACGGTTTCTGTTCTACTAAAAAAACGGTTATGAAACGGTTATCGGTTTTGGTCCGGGTCCCTGATATATATATATATATATATATATATATATATATATATATATATATTTATTAATTATTGATTTATTACAGGATACATTAATTTATTCACGGAATTATTTTGGATTTTTATGTATATGATAGTTGTAAAATAATTGATCTTTTCAATATTTAAAAATTCTTAAAGTTAATCGCCTTTAAAAATATATTTTTTAAAATAATTTTTATATATTCTAATATATTATTAAAAAAAATCATATTGATAGACTTGAACTTGAGTCTTCAGGGTGACAGACCGAACACCTTGCATTGAGCTATTTATAATATGTTACTCGTATGTTCTTTACATCACGATTTATATGGAGCAAGTATTCTTATACAGTAACATCAATATAATCAAAAAGTAATTAAGTAATATATATTTGTTAGCCTATAAATCTACAATTGCCACTACATGTTAGACAAGAATTAAAATACTCGTTCTCTCCTTGTCTCTCTATCGCGCTGACGATACATAAAATATCGATAAAAAAGTAGAAGTAAAAAAGCAATAAATTGCCAAGTCTAATAAGCGCCCGTGTCTTACATGTTGTATATTAGTTCACTCTGCGAATTATTATTTTATCATTATTATTTATCATTGTACAATTTGGAGAAATATATATAAATTTTTGATACTATTTGTTATATATACGCACATATGTGCATAAGCATATATAAAATTTACAAAAAGTGGGTGCTTATTAGCCTTGCTACATTCCTGCCTTCTGCTACGAAAGGCCAGAAAGCATTTTCAGGCCGTATCTCGCGTGTAGCATGTCACGTGATTAGCACGGTAGAGGAACAAGGATAACGTGATTATCGATCCTTGTCTCTCTACCGTGCGTCCGCGTGAGCAATGCAATAGTGTGTACGTGTACGGATATACACCACTACATAGAACCTGAAATTGGTTTTTCAACGTTGGTAACACTGAAACCGGAGTTTCGCGTTGTCACCGCGCGAGGTCTCCAACATCAATTCGGAGTTTGCCTGGGTCGCCTGCCGACCCTTAAGTACTTTCTGGCAAATTTGGTATTTTCTTGTTAATTCTAGTGAATTTTAGGAAATTTTTACGAGATTTTGTTAAATTCGATCAAATTCAGCATTTTCCAAGTTTATTTTATTATATTTACAACAATTTTCATTTATTTCAGTTTATTTAACTAAATTCGAGGAAATTTGATATTTTCTGGTAAATTCTAGTGAATTTTTTGCAATTTTTACGAGATTTTGTTACATTCTATCAAATTCTGCATTTTCCAAGTTTATTTTATTATATTTACAAAAATTTTCATTAATTTCAGTACATTTAACTTTCGAGCAAATTAGGTATTTTCTGGTAAATTCTAGTGAATTTTTGGCAATTTTTACGATATTTTGTTATATTCTATCAAATTGTGCATTTTCTAACTTTATTTGATTATATTTACAACAATTTTCATTCATTTCTGTACATTTAACTAAATTGGAGCAAATTTGGTATTTTCTTGTAAATTCTAGTGAATTTTTGGCAATTTTTACGAGATTTTGTAAAATTCTATCAAATTCTGCATTTTCTTAGTTAATTTTATTATATTTATAACAATTTTCATAAATTTCAATTGAGTTTTCAAGAATTTAAATAAATTTTTATAATAAATTTTACTTATTTCTTTAAAATTTTGTATTTTATTGTAATTTCTAGTAAATTTTGCATAATTGGAAAGAATTTAAGTTTATTTCACTAAATTTTACTCAATTCTATAAAATTTGTTATCTTGTTATTAAATTCTATCAAGTTTTCAACAATTTAAATAAATTTTAACAAATTTCAGAGTCTCCTAACTCGTCAACGGTTAGAGATACGAGGTTGGACCCGGTTACCTTTCTCGTACATCTCGTCGAGTCCTACGAAAAAGTATTACAACTTATCGCTCCGCGACTTATAGTTTCTGAGTTATCCCATTTTTTAAAAAGTAAACAACTTTCCAAGTCTCCTAACTCGTCAACGGTTACAGATACGAGGTCCAACCTTATACCTTTCTCGTTTCTCTCTTCGAGCCCTCCTAAAAAGTATTACAACTTTTCGCTACAAGAGTTATAGTTTCCGAGTTATGGAATTTTTTCTAAAAATAAACAATGACTCGAGTCGTAAACGGTTAGAGATTCGTTGATCTTGTCGAGTCCTACAAAAAAGTATTACAACTTTTTGCTCCACGACTTATAGTTTCCGAGTTATCGAATTTTTGATTTTTCTCCCTCTTTTTTCTTTTTTTTACAAGGTTGAGCGGACCCCCTGGTCCAGCAATCGCACGTCGGCACCCGCAGCGTGTAAAAAAAAGGTAAGTACCCCGTGAAAGTCGAATCATCGTCTTTTCACTACTTTTCACAACTTTTCACTATCCCGATTCGATCGAGTACAATCTACCCGGATTTCCCAACTCGTAAACGGTTAGAGTTACGAGTTTGGACAAGAGATCCTTTTTTGTACATTTCGTGAAGATGTACAACAAAGTATTACAACTTTTCGCTCCGCGACTTATAGTTTCCGAGTAATGTAATTATCTTACTTATTTCCTTTTTTTTCAGGTTTCCAACACTGTTGAGCGCACCGGCTGGTGGAGGAGAGCTTCCGAGTACACTTGGAGCGTCGAGAAAAAAGGTAAGTACCCCGCGAAAGTGGAATTTTCGTTTTTTAACCGATTCTAGTGAGTAAATATACTCGGATTTTTCAACTCGTAAACGGTTAGAGATACGAGGTCGGACAAGACGACCTTTTTTGTACATCTCAAAGAGATGTACAAGATAGGACTAACGTCGATCTTGTATTTCGTATCGTTGAAGAGTTACGAGACTTTGTTACACAAAATAATAATAATTTTTCGCTTCAAATAATTTCCTTTCTTTCAGGAGTTTATTAAGAGTATCGGATATGCCGGATAATACAGGCCGTAAGAGGAAGGTGCCACGGCACTGGCAACGATCGTCCGACGAGGATGACGCGGCGGACAGTGGGGAAGCGGTGCCGACGCTGCACAACGCCGAGTTTTGGCGAGTATGGCACGCGTTGATGCCGGTAACGGCAGATAAGATTCTATATTTTTCTATTTCTTTTTTATTGTTTTCAATTCGAGATTCGCTACTCTTTTTAACCTTCTCGTCTTTGTTGTCGTCATTGTCGTTTGCTGATGAGGGGCGCAGGCAAAAGTGGGAGGAATTGGAGTTTCTTCGATTTGAAAGAGAGGCGGAAGAGGAGCAGCGTCGAGAGGAGGAGCGGCTGAAGCGTCGAGCAGTCGCTCTTGATTTGCGAGGTAGGTAGTTGAAAATTGGAATCGTCATCGATGTAATAACCTTTTCTCTCTTCATTATTTATTTTTTTATTTTTTTTTCTTTTTTTCTTTTTTTCATTTACATAACACTCGTTTTGTTTTCAGCCGATTTGGAGTATCGCCTTTACACGGCGATACTTGCCGTGGAAAGGCGAAACCGGCCGATGAGGGCATTCATGGAAAGATGGTTGGGCCTTCCACCGCAGGAGGAGTTGGATGAGGAGGAGGAGGAGGAGGTGGACTATTGGGCGTCCTTGCAAGGTACAGTATCACGTATTGTAGTTTTGTAATATTTAAATTTTTAATATCGTTTCGATATCCTCGCAGCTGAAATCGATGCAGAAGAGGCGGCAACGGAAGCAGAGGAGGAAGCGTTGGCGGAAGAGATCGCGGAAGCGGACACCGATGAGTACGTGCCGATGTTGCCAAGGTCAGAGTAATAATGAAAAAAAAATAAAAATAAAAATATATATATTATTAATGTTAACAAAGAATCTGAAAAAAAAAATATATTTAATCACCTATATTTGAAATGAAAAATATAAAAATGTGCACACACACAAACACACACAAACACACACACACACACACACACACACAAACAAAGACACGCAAACACACACAAGACTCTCGAAAGTCCGTCCCCACCTTCTCGCGTTGAGAGTCGGGCAACGTCGAGGGGATAACTCTTCGACGGCTGACGGGGCTCCGGTTAGGTTGTGACCGGACAGATAGTCGTAAGTGTACTCACACTACGCTCCCCAATCAGCAGGCCGGGATGATTTCGCCTTTTGCTGCGGTCGCCAGGTATTTTATCCGCCAAATACCAAGGTTGTGGATGTTGCTTGTGACAACCAACACGCGCTGCTGTCCGTCGCTAAAGCGGTTCACCTCTCGTTTCTCCAGCCGCCACTAATCCTTTTTTCTTTAGATTTCAGGTCGCCGTGGGATGCAGCCGCACCGTTCAACTACAGGATCACGTCGTGGGACTTCGAGGGATCACGGATCGCACGTAAGGTAATTAACTGAAGGGTTCGTAATTGTTTTAACAAATCACAGAATTTATTCAGTTGTCACTGTTACAATTTATTGTTGAATCGCGTCGCCGATTACTTCGCGTTCGTACAATATTAACGTGTTACGACAGGTATTCGCGATATCGCGCCGCGCACCTTGGTCGCGTTACATTAATTCGTGGAATCGCGTTATTTATTTAATCGCATTCGCACCGTGTCGCGTTGGCGTGTCTCGACAAGTTCGCCTTTATCTTCCGCCGCACTACGCGTTCAGTCACGACCATTATGTAACTTGAGCTTATTCGTCGTCGCGATTCTTTGTTCGCTCTCGATCCGACGTGGATTCGCTTGGAGACTCGCTCGGAATAATCTCCCGAGTCCTGAGAGCGTCGCCTTTTATAGTGGCTCTCCCCTCCACTCGAGTACGGGCCAATCGCGTGTTCGCGCCCCGCTACGTTGGTGTTACCCAATCGCTTGTGTCTCCCCATTCCGGATCCATCGTCCAATTTCGTCATTCTCTCGCTCGCTTCGCTCGCGTCGGTTGTCGGTCTTGCCTGACTCTCTATATGTTTTACCCCTAGTATTACATATGTCTTTTCTTTCGCTTCGCGTACATTCCTATTCTCGTATCTTTCTTGCATGCTCGCTTCGCGTCGTTATCTTTCGCTATGAATAATTCAATAATTTGAAATTTGTTTTATTAACATAAAGTTTATTTAATAAATAATATATTTCGCGTCTTTCGCGTGTTGAAATCGAATAGAATATAACTTTAAATAACTCAACTTGCTTGAGTAGATAAATTAAAAGTTTCCGCGTCTTTCGCGTGTCAAAATAAAATAGAATATAACTCTAAATAACTCAACTTGCTCGAGTAGATAAATTAAAAGTTTCCGCGTCTTTCGCGTGTCAGAATAAAATAAAGTCTTTATATTGCTCGCAAGTGTAAGATAAATTATTCCGCGTCGCGTGCCGCGCTCGCGCTTTATAACTAATTATCTTTTTATCTACAATATATACATCTTTATCTATCGTATTTTATTTTTCTATTTTTTATTAACGCGCTGCATCTCTCTGACCTTTAGACGTGCATTCCAATGTTTTTTAATTTACTTTATTTGTTTTTTTCCAAGTTTGGAATAACTAGTCAAACTACTAATTGCTCAAACTTTATAGATTTGAGTGTCATTACGTGCATACATCCTTTTACACTTGTTTGAATGTAAATCAAAGTCTCTAGTTTTTAAAATCAATGTTTTCTCAAAATTAGAATTGAAATAAACTAAAATCTTTAACATAATTATAATCTTTTCCAAATGTTATAATTTTGGTGTGTGTGTTTCTCGAGATGCGCTATGCGTATTTCTATACTAATCTTATAGCTAATAATAATAGATCTTATCGCTACTTTTAACTCTATTAGTATTTTTGGTTTATTTTAATTTTATTATGTTTTTTTGTTTTCTTTTTATTTATTATATTGAAACTAATGTAATTCAAATGTGTAAGTATAAATCTAAATATGTTTTAACTATATGGAAATTAATATACTATATGTTAATTTATTTACAGGTGTGCTCGCTACCTTGCCGTGCCTTGGTCTTTAGCTCCTGCTGACTTCCAGGCTCGTCCTCCGGTTGCTGCCAGTCGTCCGAACCAGCGACCAACGTGGTATTGTCCGGATCGGCCGATTCTACGGTCGGTCGCAAGGTTAGGTTGTGACCGGACAATGGGTTCTGAGAGTTCGGGATTAGAGTTTAGAGGTTCTCTTACCTTGTTGATTACGGTCGCCAGTCTGTTTTCCTCCCACAGACAAGGATGGTTTTGTCCAAGGGTCGTCTTTGATGACCCCAGCCTTTTCTCTCTCTACTGCGTAGACGTCTCTCCCAACTGCGTAGTCGCCTTTGTTCTCGGCACAAAGCGCCAAGATGGCGTCACTTCGCCTTTGTTTGGTGACGACGTAATTCTTGTGTCGCGCACACTTTATAATTAATCAGATTAATTGTTATTTTGCTTCCAGGTTCCCCAGGATGTCACAGCTTTCTCTCGGCGTTGCAGCTTGTCTGGGATTCAGTAGCCACGGTGTCACGCACGGGAGTCAGGTATTTCAAATAATCAAACACTTGTTTGTTTATATTTAAATATATAAATATATTTAATTTTAATAAATATAAAACTTAGTCTCTGATTATCACATTAAATATCACGCACGTTATCTAGACTAACAGGTTATTACGCGTTATCTCGGAATTTCCGTTAGCACGTTTGTAATCTGCGACGATGTACCCGCCGCCTCGGCTAGACTGCGAAAGACCTTGTCCCTTGCTTGTCGCTCGCTTATATAGTCTTGGACCCTCTCTCCGGTTCCTCGCCTCGCGCATGCGTATCTTGGGTACGCCTCTGGCGTGCTATAGCTTTCCCCGAACTTATTTCGATTGCTGGGATGGTAATTCCCCTTTTACCAACTTATGGCAGTCGGTAATTGCTAGATCTAAACCTAACTTAATTCCTTCGCATTGGGTAACTTAATAATTATTTGAGTATGCTGCCCTGGCAGTCAATAAAAATAACTTATTCTTCTTCAGCCCTCAACCATCCACTCCTGGACATAGGCCTCTTCCATTTGTTTCCACGTCGTTCTCTCCTGTGCAGTCTGTATCCAGTTTTTTCCCGCGTGGCGCTGGATGTCCTCTCGCTATCTTGTCTGTGGTCGATCTCTGCTCCTCTTTGACTCCCATGGTCTCCATTGCATCAGGGTCTTGGTCCATTTAAGATTATCTCTCGCCACGTGACCCGCCCACTGCCATTTCAGTCTTGCCACCCGTTCCACCACATCCGTGACTCCCCTTCTCCTTCTGATTTCCTCGTTCCGGATTTTGTCCTTCAAACTGATCCCCAACATTGCTCGCTCTATCGCTAGTTGGCAGACCCGAAGTCGGTTTGCGCTGCTTTTCGTGAGAGTCGCAGTTTCTAGCCCGTACGTTGCAACGGGCAAGACACACGTGTTATATACCTTTCTCTTGAGGTTTATAGGAATCTTTGGTTCTCGGAGGATGTAACTGAGTCTGCCCAAAGCTGCCCAAGTCAAGCCGATACGCCTTGTGATCTCTGCTGATTGGTTGTCCTTCCCCATTTTGATATTTTGCCCTAGATATATGTATTCATCCATTCTTCAGAGGGTGTGATTGTAAATGACAACCTGTATGTCGTTCGGACTCATAATTTTTGTTTTTTGTAGGTTCATTTTCAGACCTACTGCTTGTGAGGCTTCTTTTAGTTCCTGCAGCATTACTTCGAGTTCACCCGCGTCACTACTGATGAGGACGATATCATCAGCAAAGCGGAGGTGGTTGAGGCGATTCCCGTTGACGTTGATACCTTTTTGCTCCCAGGACATGTTTTTGAATACGTCCTCCAGTGCCAAGGTGAAGAGTTTGGGCGAGATGGTGTCGCCCTGTCGGACGCCTCTCTTGATTTTGACCTTTCCTGTCGTCCAGTCCTCCTCCATCTTGACTCGTAACGTAGCGTGTTCGTAGATGTATTTGATCAGGCTTGAATACCTGGTGTCGATGCGAGCCTTATCCATCGCTTCAAGCACCGCCCAAGTTTCGATCGAGTCAAAGGCTTTCTTGTAGTCCACAAACGCTAGGTGTAGAGGGATATTATACTCATTGCACTTCTCGATCAATGTACGCAACGTTTTTATGTGATCAGTCGTGCTGAATCCTTTCCTAAATCCAGCTTGTTCGATAGGCTGGTAAAAATCAAATTTCTGGGTAAGCCGGTTGGTTATAATTTTGGTCAATAGCTTATAGAATATGGAGATCAGACTGATGGGTTTATAATTTTCCATGTTCGCACGGTCGCCTTTCTTGAAAAGCAGGATGACCTCAGCGTTTTGCCATGCGTCCGGGATTTCGCCGTCCTCAAGACACTTGTTCAAGAGTGCCAGAATTGCATTTTCTAGTGTCTCTCCACCGGTTTTAAGCATTTCGCCCGTGATCCGATCCTCCCCTGGCGCTTTGCAGTTTTTCAGTTGGTTCATCGCTGCTCTCAGTTCTGGCCCCTCAATCGCTTTTAACTCTTCGGATCCCACATTTCGGACTATCTGTTTTCCTTTTTTTCGCTGATCTGGGGGTGGAATTGACTGTTTGTATAGTCTTTGGTAGAAGTTCTGGATGATCTCCGTGATCTCGTTCTTCTCTACAGTAATCTCTCCTTGGTCGTTCTTCATCTTATGAATTATCATCTTCCCTTTTGATAGACCGGAGCGTAGAACTCTCATATTACAGTTGTTTTCTATGGCTTCCTTGATCACTTGGGTGTTATAGGATCTTTTGTCCCTTCTAATGGCTCTCTTCACTTTTTTATTTAGGTCCTTGTACTTCGGCGAGTCTCTGTCTGTTTTCCTTTTCTCTTCGATCAGCCTTTCGGTGTCTGTGCTAACTTTTCTCTGGTTTCTCGATTTCTGCATCGAGCACACTTTTTTCACGGCGGTCCGGATGCTGTTCGTAATTTTTGTCGATAACGCATTTAGCTTTAGGTCCCATAGCTCCTCAGTTGGTCGTAGCTTTTTATCGATTTGGGTGTTGAATTCGTCTTTTTTCCCTTCCATCTCGTACATTGTGGGTCGTATCTTTTTAACTATCAGGCGCCTCCTCTCCATCCGAGTATCAATTTGGAGTTTCGCTCTCACCAACCTGTGGTCACTGCCTGTGTCAAATCGATTCAGAACCGAGTCCATACATATGCGTTTTTCTGTGGCCAAAACGTAATCTATTTCGTTCTTCACTTTGTTATCTGGACTCCTCCAGGTCCACTTTCTCTTGTGGTGTTTTTCGAAAAAGGTGTTTAGGCAGTATATTTTCTCTTTATTGAGAAAGTCGACCATCGCTTGCCCTCTCCGGTTTCGCTTTCCCAGCCCGAAGGCGCCAACATACGACAGATCCGTTGCAGCTCTTGCTCCAACCTTGGCATTGAAATCGCCAATTATGATGGTGAACTTGGCCTTCTCTGTATTCTTTGCGGCCTTTAGGTCTTCATAAAACGCCTCATTTTCCTCGTCTGTCGAGGCAGAGGTGGGTGCATAAGCTTGCATTATCTGCATGTTGTACTTGCTGTTGGTCTTGAGTGTTATATAAATGACTCTGTACGAGATCGCTTTCGTCTTAGTAATGAGGTGTTTCATCCTCTTGTGGATCATTAGAGCCACGTCACCGATGTGTGCATTTTCGTTGGAGTTCCTCTGGAACAGCAGATGTCCTGATTTTAGGATAGTGACTGCTTCGCCGCTGAGCCTGGTCTCGCTGATCCCCAATACGTCCCACTTGATGTTCTGCAGTTCTTTCTCAAGGTTCGTCTGGTGTTCTTCGGACCTCATTGTGCGGATATTATATGATGCTATGTGGACTGTTTTCTTATTCCTTCTGTCTTGTTTTGGACAATTTTTGTCCTTTAGTCGAGCTTTTGCCTCCCCCAGAATCCGTGAGGCAGACTGACGTATCAGTGCGAGATTCCGAGCGCCTAGCTCTACTCGCCTGGGGTAATATTGTTTTTAAGTTCAACATTTTATTTGGAAGATTTTTGGCAATTAAAACGCCACGCTTGCCAGACGTGTTGGCGAGTACCTGTTGGTCCACGGGAGCTATTTTATTTCGCTCCTACCCTTCAAGCAAGCTTGATGAGCATTCCCCCATCCGCCACCCGGGGGACGCGCCCTTAGGGGGTTGCAGGCTCCCCCCAGGTATATAAAAATTGGCTGTTGCGGGCAGTCACACAAGCCTGCAACGTTGCCATGCCCAGAGTCCGACCCCGTCCCTCTAAATGTGCCTATTGGTGGTCCGAGACCATCCAAGAGCACAGGGAGGTCGTCAGCCGGGCTCGACGACAATTGAAGAGGACCCGAGAGGATCCTCAATACGAGGAAACATGGGGGGTGTACCGAGCTGCGCGGGACGCCCTCCGTATAGAAATAAGAAAGGCAAAGGCGAGGTCCTGGGATGACCTCCTTCTATCCCTCGATAAGGACCCGTGGGGACGCCCATACAGGATAGTCCTGAAGAAACTCAAGGGTGCGGCGTCCCCACTCACGGAATCGTTGGACCCCCATTTTGTTGAGAAAATTATCAACACCCTCTTCCCGGTCGGGACCGATGGCAATCATATTATGCCAAATAGGGTCCATGACTGGGATGAGGAGGAAATGGGGGTCACGGGAGGGGAACTGTTGGACGCCGTCAAACGAATCAAGAGCGGGAAAGCTCCGGGTCCGGATGGCGTCCACGGGAGGCTCTGGGGCCTCGCCTATGCAGAAATAGGAATGCAAATGAGGCAGCTATATAATAGCTGCCTCCGCGAGGGTATCTTCCCTCTGGTCTGGAAGAAGGCAACTATTGTCCTTCTTCCGAAAGAGGGCAAACCTGAGAATGAGCCCTCCGCATATAGGCCGATCTGTTTGCTCGACGAGGCGGGGAAGATTCTAGAGAGAATCATAGCCCGCCGCCTCGTCGAGCATTTGTCCCGGGAGGGTCCAAACATAAGTGAGGACCAATATGGCTTCCGCGCCGGGCGCTCGACGATTGATGCGGTGGAGTGTGTGCGCTCGGAGGCGGAGGCCGTGCAGGAAGACGGCGGGGTGTTGTTGGCTGTGTCGCTAGACATCTCCAATGCCTTCAACACCCTGCCATGGCGGCGGGTATCCGCGGCCCTCGATTTTCACGGGGTACCGGGATACCTTGCCGCAATAATAACGGACTACTTCCGGGACAGGAGGATTGCATATGTCAACAGAGAGGCCGAAATATGCGAGAGGGAGATGTATTGTGGGGTTCCGCAGGGCTCAGTTCTTGGCCCATTACTGTGGAACCTCACATATGATATGACTCTCAGGACTGCCCTCCCCCCTGGCTGTAGAGCCATCTGCTATGCAGATGACACTCTAGTTCTGGCCAGGGGGAATGACTGGAGGGAGGCCAAGATCAAAGCCGAACTGGCCGTCGGCAGAGTTGTGCGCTCTATTAAGGAGATTGGACTTCGGGTGGCGCCACACAAAACTGAAGCTGTTTTCTTCTATAGAGGTAGACGGGCGCCACCCAGAACAATCATTAAGGTGGAGGAGACCCCAATCCAGGTGGGGGCCCACATCAAATATCTGGGCCTCTACTTGGACAGTAAATGGACCTTCCGCGAACACTTCGTCCGGCTGGCTCCGAGGGTGGAGAGAGCGGCAATGGCTCTATGCCGACTTTTGCCGAATCTCGGGGGGCCGGATACGCGGGTTCGCAGACTGTATGCCGGGATCGTTCATGCAATAGCACTGTACGGATCCCCGATATGGGCGGAGCAAATGGGGGCCACCCGTGAAATAAGGCACAAAATGTGCCAAGTTCAAAAGCGGGTGGCCAACAGAATCTGTAGGGGATACCGTACGGTGAGTTGGGCAGCCGTGGGGCTCTTGGCGGGAGTTCCCCCGATAAACCTCCTGGCGGATATGCACGCCAATGTGTATTGGCGCATAAGGGAGGTTCGGGGGAGAGGTATAATCCCCACGGCACGCGACCGGCATGCAGTCAAGGTCCAAGCCCGGCAGTCCGTAATTACGAAATGGTTAGAGCTCCTCGAAGACCCGAGGATGCCCGGCAAGCGGACTGTCGAGGCCATCAGGCCCTGTCTCCAAGAATGGTTGGACAGGGTCTGGGGAGGGGTCTCCTTTAGAATGGCACAGGTGCTCACCGGGCATGGATGCTTTGGTGAGTACCTGTGTCGCATAGGTAAAGAGCGCACAACTCGCTGCGCCCACTGCGGGCACAGGAAAGATGATGCGCAGCACACCCTCGAAGAGTGTGCTGCGTGGGAGAGGGAGAGAGAGGAGCTGGTGTCCGTAGTGGGCGCAGATCTTTCGCTCCCGGCTGTAATCGCAGCTGCAGTCGGGAGCGAACAAGGGTGGACGGCCTTCTCCTCCTTCTGTGAAAAAGTGATGAAGCAGAAGGAGGACAAGGAAAGAGAGAGGGAACAGAAGGGAGAGCGTCGAAGGTCTCTGGAGAGGGACATAGCAGAGGAAGAAGAAGAAGAGGAGGGATTTGGGGCTCTAGTCCCCACACAGGAATCAATCCCCAATTCTGTGGGGACTGATCCAGGATGAAACTAATGGGAGGGGGTGGGGGATGTACTCCCCATTTCCCCTCCCAAGCCCGGAGTGAAGGATAGTAAGGAAAAAAAAAAAAAAAAAAAAGAAAAAGGAGAGGTGATAGAGAATAGGAGGAAACGGGGGGGGGTCTCTGCCGGCCTAGCCGGATGAGATCCTCCCCCCCTGCGGGGGCGGGGGCCGCCTGGCCGCCGACCGTGGGACTTGTCCCTCGGCCGGGGGCTGGGCGGTCCTCGTCCCCAGGGTGCCGGCCCCCTTCCTCCCTGTGGCGGGAAGGGGATAAGCTGGCTCTTTCCCTGGCGGTGGTGGCCGAACTTCAATTCCCTCTTGGGATGAGGGGGAGCCCCACCGCCGGGGCTGTGGGGGTTGGCGTCGTCGGGCCTTCGGACCCGGCGTCGCTGACCGCCCACGAGTAGGAGGGACGGGGGCGCTCGGCCGCCTGCCCGCCCGCCGGCGACTCGCAAGAGTTGGCCGGCGGGGGGGTGGGCGGCCTTGCGCCCCCCGTCCAGCCGGGGTTTCTCCAAGGAGAAACCTCGGCGTTAGCGCCGGGCGTCGATGGCCGAACCCTAAACCCCTTGGGGGAGGGGGGGCTGCCACGACGCCCGGCAGTGGGGGGGGGCCGCGGGGGGTCCAAGCTTCTGCTTGATCCCCATTGCACGCGGTCCTCCCCCGCGAGGGAGCGAGGGTCTGCCGCCCTCCCGCCGAGAAAGACGCCCAGGGTCGGGCGTTCTCGGCTGGAGGAAGCAACCTTCGCGAGGGAAGTCACCCCCCCGGGGGTGGTTTCCCTGAGAGGGCCTCCTCGGTTGACGGTCGAACCTGGCTACCTTTAGGGAGCCGGGGGGAACCCCAACCGGGGAGGCGGGGGGTGGCAGCTCGAGCGGGTAACTCGAGCTGTGACCCCGCCCCCCAAATTGGGAGGGCGCGGCGTGGGGTTGATACCGCCCTGCGCCGCAACCGCGAATACCCGCGCTTGCGGGGGGGAAAGTGTCGCCTTCTGCGGCACTTTCCTCAGGAGGGATAAAGGCGGGGGGGCGGCGAGTTGGCATGGGATACCAGCATCCTCGCCGTCCCCTGTATAACGCCTGCGAAGGTATCCGTAGTGGTTTTAGTGCGGTAAGCCTTGCGCCCCCTGGCTGATCCATTCGTGGATCGGCTAAGGGATGCAAGGAGTCCCACATAACCACCCGACCTCTACCCGGAGGCGGGGGTATCCATGAGGATTTCCACTACGAATAAAAAAAAAAAAAAAAAAAAGGTATATAAAAATAACATCAATAAAATATACCTCAGCGGTCGGTATGTACCGACTAGTGGGTCTGTAATTCCCTGGTCGGGTTTAAATAAAAAAAAATAACTTGACCTTTACGGTCGGTAAGTATCGACTCTTGGTTGCCTATTGGTAAGTCCCCAGTCGGTTTTTTTTTAATTTTTAATTTTTATTTTTTTTTGCCTGGTGCTGGAGGAGAAAAGGCTGTTACGCCTACCTAAGGCCGGCCTTGGGTTATGTGGGACTCGGGGACGGAAGGTCCCCCATACCGCACTAAAAACTCCCCCCGTTTTCCGAGGCTTTCTTCCTCGGATTTCTAGGAGCCACCGCGGTTTCTGTTATGCACATTGCACCGCGGTGCCTCCAGTCTGCGCGTGTCCGCGCCCATCCTCGTTTTCCTCCTCTTTCCCATTCACTCAATCATACAGACCCCCATTCATACGTCCCTTCCCGCACCCACCCCGTGACCCCGAGACCCTATACCCCCTACCCCGGCTCCAAGCCCTTACCCATCCTCCCATCCAAGTTCCCCCAGACACGCACATTCACACTCGCCCGAATAAATACCCTACCCCACCCAACCCCATACCCAAATCCCTATCCCCCCTGCCCCGCCGTTCTCGGCCCATCCTTCCTACCTTTATATCCAACGACCCAATGAATAGGGAGCCCTGTCGTGCTTTATGCATGACTTTCTCTCTTTATACTATAAGATAACGTAACATAATATGTGATGGTAAGTGTAATGGGGTAAGTATGTAGTGTAGTGTAGTGTAGTGTAGTGTAGTATAGTATTGTAGTGTATGTGTGTATTCATGTGTATATTGTGTGTACGTTGTAGAACCTTAAGTATAACTGCATAGTCCCACGTAGTACGTGGAAACTATGTGTCCTCTCCGTTCGAAGAGATCTGGCTATCGTGTCTTGCGACTTGTTGCCGAGATCTCTCCGCCTCCTCTTTGGCATGCATTACCGTTTCGGCGAAACTGGTAACAGTAGCCCATGCTTCCTTGTTGTCAGTGATTGCCCTCGCAATCGAGGGCAAGCTAATGTCCTGTCCAATAATGTTGACGAGTTTTACTCGTTCGTCTTGCCAATTCGGGCAGTTCTGCCACGTATGTTCTGCGGAGTCTGCCTCCGTTTCGCAGTGGGCGCAGATAGGACTGTCTGCTTTGCCTATCCTGTAAAGGTAGGTGTTAAAGCATCCGTGACCCGTGAGTAATTGCGTCAGTCTAAACGCGATTGATCCATGCTTGCGAGCCAGCCAGTTAGTCATTATTGGCAGGAAGGCATCCCTGGTTCTAACTCCTGGCGCTCCCGGTCTATTTAAGTAAAGTGACCATTGTCTTACTATGATGGTGTTTTCCATAATCCATATGTCTTTTTCCACGTCCGGGAACCACTCCTCTGCTTCTTTCGAGTCCCGGATCTTTGTGTATACTCTTTTTCTAGTTGCCGCTACTATAAACAACGGCGGAGTACGCGCCAACAATGTTGCTGCGTCGTACGAAACTGTGCGATACGCAGAGATGACTCGTATAGCCATTGTTCGCTGTAGTCTTCGCAACGGCACTTACGCTCTCCAAGACGACGTGAGAGCGTCACTCCAGATCGGTGCTCCGTATGTCATGACGGACATCAGGACATTGGCGTACAGCCTTCTCTTCGCCTCGCCCGGCCCACGAAGGTTCGGCATCAATCTTCCCAATGCCCGCATAATACGCTTTTTCCTCGGTGTATTTAAAATGTTCTCTGAAATTCAAATTTGAATCCAGGATAACTCCCAAGTATTTCATGTGCCCTTTCGTTGTTATGGGGACACCGTCCACTGTAAGGACCACAGGCTGTTCGATTCTCTTGCGATCGGAAAACAATACGGCCTCCGTTTTCGGTGCCGAAATCGAGAGGCCAAGGTCCTTTATTTGTCTGACCACTGTGCTTGTCTGCAAGTTTGCGCTGGTAACAGCGTCGTTTGTACTCTGTGCCACGATTAACATGGAGATATCATCCGCGTAGCACAGCACTGTACATCCCTCCTCTCGTCTTACCCCGAGACCGTGTTGTATGCTATGTTCCACAATTGTGGACCAAGCACGGAGTCTTGTGGGACTCCCGCGGTCATTGCTCTGGTTCTTACTGAGCCACCTTCCACTGGGTATTTGACTAGGCGATTATGCAAGTAGCTATCTATTATCCTCCGTAGGTATGGAGGATATCCGTTCCTTCTTAACGCCTCCCTAATTGTATTCCACGGTAGGGAATTAAAAGCATTTTTTATGTCTAAACTAATTGCAATCGCTATTCCACCTTCGTCGGTACTCTCAGTTATCAGCCTCTGTACTTCGGTTAGAGTGTCGCATGTCGACCTCCCTTCTCTAAAGCCAAACTGGCGATCCGATAACTGAGCCTCCTCGTGCGTCCTCATCCAAGCACTAATTCTTTCGGATATTACGCGTTCAAAAATCTTACCGATTTCATCGAGTAAGCATATTGGGCGTACCTTCGGAATATCCCCGTCTTGTTGCTGTTGCCGAGTTCCTTTCGGGATGAGAACCAGCTGTGCAATCTTCCACTGATCGGGAAATGTGCCGGATCTTAGGCAGACGCTGAATCCTTCGGCGATTCGTGCCACCATTATAGGCGGGATCTTCCTCCACACCGCCGCCTTAACACCGTCTGGTCCTGGAGCTGTCGTGTTTGACGTCATCTTCTTCATGACATTTTGGACCTCGGCCGGCGAAACATCCCACTCTCCGTTCCATTCCTCGACGTTTATGTCAAGATCGTGGGTTATTCCTTCTGGGAATAGTGTCGAGATCAATGTATCTAACACCTCTGGCTCTAGAGTCTCTGTGAGATCTGGACTCGATCTTCGGAGTCTTTTGAGGACTACCTTGTACGGGAGACCCCATTGATATTCCTCTACTAGTTTAACTAGCTCCTGCCAGGCTTCCGCTTTCGCCTTTCCAACACCTCTCCTAAGGTTTCTTCTGGCGATCTTCTACAGCTGTTACAGCTGTATAATAATCTCCTCGTCACGTCCGGGATGTCTACGTTTGCTACGGCTCCAAGCTCTTCTTGCCGTGTTACATGCACTTCTCAGTTGGTTCACAGACTCGTTTCACCAATACGCATTCTTTCGTGGTTTGCGATCCTTTGCTCTAGGAGCCGCTGCGTCGCAGGCATCGGTGATAGTCCTGCTCAGCCACTCCTGAACGGCCTCGGCGTTCACTTCGGTCCCTTCCTCTACGATTACGTTTTGGCAAGCCCATTCCAATGATGCATGAAGCATATCGATGTCTAGTTTGGCTATGTTCCATCTAGGGCCGTCTTCTCTCTTTCTTCTGCAACCACGGGTCCCCTCCAACTGAAAGGAGATGTGTTTGAGGTCCGAAAGGGTTTCTACCTCCCGGACCACGCGCAACTCTTGTGTTCTGTCAATTATCTCCGCCGATGACCAGGTCAGGTCCACAATTGATGACCCTTGTGGCCTGACGCATGTGGGTGATGTTGTGATCGGACACTCACTCGACGAGAACTACAGAGTAGTTAAATATAGGTATCTCTTACCTTAGATAAACGGTCGCCAGTTCATTTATCTTCCAATGAACAAGGAATGCCTTTGTTTCAGATACTGCGCATTGGTCCCTTGTCTCCATTCAACACCTGTCAAGATGGCCGCCGTAACTACGCAGTTCCTTTGTGTCGACCAATCGTTTCCAAGATGGCCGTCTCGACACGTTCGCACAAGTCTGGATGACGCAATTATCTCACCCAGCTAAGTATGCTAATTTTCACCTCCCTTTATCACCTTCCTGTTTTTCATTAGTACCTTTTCTTTTGTTTCAGGTCTTCGCGGGATACCAGGATCACCAAGGACACCAAGAAAATTTATGGACTTCCAGGATCGCGGGATTTCGCCAGGGTAAGTAAATTTCACAGCACTGATATTTTTTATAACAATAATAAAAAATATAAATATATTTAAATATTTCAGGCTACACTCGGAATCTTTAGATTCTCGCTATTACAATTTTAGTTTACGTAATTTGGCTGCGTGACCGCGCACTTCGCGATATCTCAGGTATTCTAAGATTGTTTATTTCGCGCACCCTGTAACACGTTCGAACCTTAATCGCGTCGCGATATTATTTCTCGCTTACAATGGATCACGCCCGTGTTTATTCACGACAGTTAATCGATCGGACGTTTTTCACAAGTCCACGGACTTCCGTTCGCGATGCCTCTAACTTCGAGGCGTTTGGTTGGTTCTCACCGCCGCAAGACGAAAAACCTATCTCGAAAGTCTAGAGTCGAAAGTCCTTCTCTGTCTCTCGATCCTCCGTATATACTTGTTCCCCCACTACCGGGTTTCTCCCAATGCGCGTGCCTTCAGCGGCTCGACGCATGCGCCCTTTGCGCCGCTTACTTCGCTGGAGTTACAAGTAAACAGTCTTACAAAATAATATTAATACGCTGCTCTTAGGTTTTCTACCCTCGCTGCTTGTCAAATAAACAAAATATAACTTTTCGCAACTGAAAATAACTAACTAATGATGTTATTGGCGAAAGTGTAGGAAAGTGCCGATCCTACAAGAGTCGGGAGTGCAATTTCGCTGCACTTTTTTGCACTTCTCGCATTTTCGCTCGCGCCTTCGCTATTGCCGTTACGTATAACGCGTTTTGGCCCTTTCTGGCCTGCCTGTCATAATCTAACAAGTCCCATAAAATAATAAGAAATAATAATCAACAAAATTAAACCTTCGCTTATTCGCGATTCGTTTACATGCAATTTATTCATGCTTTTTCTATGCGCGCTCAGACGCCTCTCCCTCGGTACGCGCGTTTACGCAATAATATATTTATCAAAACAAATACGACTTTTGGCTCGCTGCCTTTAAGTACACTTTTATGCTGTACATTTATATCATAAACTCTAATATTTACATTCTTTACAGGGGCTCCGCTCCGCTGACGTCGCCTCCTTCCTCCCGCCTGCAGCTCCCCAGGATCGCCACCTTGGAAGAACTTCCGCTGTCGTCCTCTCGGTGCTCGGTTCTGACGATTTTCAGCCTCTGGACCACCTTCGGTGTAGATGTCTCCGGGCCTGTCTCCACTGTCGACTCCTGGCTGCTCCTCCGCTCTGTCGGTCGTCCCGGCGAGGAATATGGTTTTTCCTCCGGCTTCAATGTACCCACATTGACAATCCTGAGATCACACTCGGATACCCAGTCGTCGACTCTAGACCCTCTGTTATTTGTGTGCGGGGATCCCCAAGTTACAGACTTGGAGTTGAAATCCCCACACACGATTACTTTGTCGCCAATTGTTCTCAACGCTGCGCTAAGTTCGTCCAGTGTATTTTCGAACTCGACGACTCTTACGTTTGGTGACAAATAGCATGCCATTATGTGCGTGTCATTATACTTTATGGCCACATAGTCATCCCCCGTGATCTTCAGGGTACAGCTTTTCTCCGTATACTCCGGTTTCCAAATAATAGCCGCTCTCCCGCTTTTACTGACAAACCAGAAGGGAG
The DNA here is from genome assembly GCF_030444845.1 of Prenolepis imparis. Lineage (NCBI taxonomy): Eukaryota > Metazoa > Arthropoda > Insecta > Hymenoptera > Formicidae > Prenolepis > Prenolepis imparis. The sequence goes on along the minus strand of NW_028141345.1, from coordinate 13,349 downwards.
ATTTCGGAATTTGGACTGGTTCTGTTATTATACAAATACCAATTCTCTGTTTCATCATATGATTGAATAGCAGGTCCTGTGCCCCCCAACTGTGATTAGCATTTGTTTGAAGGACCCGGATCATCGTCTACTTGCATCTTCTCGTCCTCGCCAGTCCTCCTATCTGGCGACGGGTTCTGCTTCTGAATCTTGACTTGGGATGTTATTCCCTTGTTCAGGTTCAGAGCAGGCCTCTTCTCTTTAGGCTCCTCTTGCGGCCTATTCTCTTTAAGCTCCTCTTGCGTCCTCTTCTTGATTTGCGGAGGCTTCGCCGTTGGTTGGTTGATTCCACATGTAATAGATCCGACGCGGTGATCCGCCTTCCTTTCCTTGCCTTTGCATGCTATACAGTGTGGCTCGTTCTGGCAAATTCTGGCAGGATGCCCGAGTTGACCGCATCTATAGCACACCGTGCTATAGTTAACTTCTGCTGTGCATACCGCCCTAAGGTGGCCTGTCTGCCAGCACTTGAAGCACTGCTTCTGTCGTGCTTTCAGGAGTTCGACTCTAGCCACAGTCCACACTATCCTTATTTTTCCGGCTGTTGACTCTCTGATTGCAGCATCTAAGGGCGTCTCCACCCAAACCGTATTCAATCCGTTCGATAATCTACGAATGGGACCTATTCTAATGTCCCTGATTTTGCATCTGCCGATTCGGCTGACAGTCTCATAAATATCTTCGACCGTGACCGAATCGTCGAAACCGATAATCCGAAGTTTGCCCTTGACTACTGGTCTTGTCACGTCGGCTTCCGCTTGTAAAACTTCCTTGAGCTTGGTAGCTAATTCGTCAGCCTTGACTGACTTCTCTCTTCCTGGTATTTCAATTAATATACCTCCGTTAACGGCCTTGCGAATTCTTGTATTAGAGATATTCATGTTCTTTAATGATATCTCTTTGCTCGCCTTTCTTATAGCGTCCGCGTAGGATATCTTTTCGTCCCGGATTTTTATCGCCACGGCCGCAGTTATTGGCGGCATCCTTCGCTGTACCGGCTCTTTGATTCTTCTGGCACTAGGGTCTCTGGACCTCGGTCCTCGTCCCTGCTTCGATTGAGTCCTGTTCCTTTCCGGCTTGGGTTGTCCGTCTTTCACGTCCTTTTTCTTCTTCCTATTCCTCTCCACCACCTTCCATTCTTCCTCTTTACGGATGTCTGGTGTGGCTCCCGCTTGTTTTTTCGACAGAACAACCGTTTACGGGGGACTATCTGGACATTGCTGATCATCCTAATGCCCTTTGTAATCTTTTTCCCCTTTACTGTATCCTCTGCTTGGGTCTCGCTGTCTCTGGTCCCTTGGTCGGTCTTTTCGCCCTTAGTGCGGCATGTTCTCAGCTCCGCTCTCATTCTCATCAATGCAACAATTTGTTGATTGATTTCGGCCTCCAGCGTTAGCTGCTTCTCCTTTCCCTTCAGCGAAGAAGGTTGTCTCGCTGGGATCGGGGCTGAGACCCCTTTTAACGGGGGTCTCATTACTACATCCTCGGGATAGGTATCCCTAGCAGCTGAACGCTGCCTGACTTCCTTCTTAGGCAGGTCGTTTTTTTCCTTCGCCCGGTGTTTGGTCGAGTATCTTGGCTCTTCCTCTTCCGAGGAAGACGAGGACGTTACGATTCTCGTCCTTCTTTTCCCTTTGCTCTTGCCTGTGTCGACTCTAGCGGCAGCTCTCTCTCTTGTCCGGATCTTGTCCATTTCCTTCTTAATCTTCTCAAATTTACTATTGGCCTCATCGAGTCTCTTTCTGTATTTATCTTCCCTTCTCTTGGCAGCCTCAAGTTGAGTTCCCAACTCTGAAGATTTCACCCTCCAATAATCGACATCACCGACCGAAGCTGTCCTTCCGACCAGTAATTTAATGGCGCTCTCTACTGCTGCCACCCGATCCCTCATGTTGCCACTGAGATCGCCCTTAATCCTACTTGATTTGGCCCTCACTTTGCCACCTCTCTTAGCCAATCCATTGCAAGCGAGCCTACATCTGGCGCGGGCATACTCTCTAAATCATACGTGTTCGGGTGTTTGCCGAACATCCTGATCAACTCGGGTGTTGTGTACACTCTCCTTTTTGGTTTGGGGGTCGTCCCGGCCCCCTCTTTACCTCCTCTACTGGTATTTGTTTCCGCTTGTTTTTTGAGCCTTCCGCTACGTCTCGTACCGCAGTCATAAGTATTATATACCGTCGAGGCCTCTTCTGTTTCAGATTCAGATTCATCGGTCGAAAAGACTTGTGAATCTATCTGCTCCTCCGTGTCTTCTTCGTCATTGGTGTCCGAGTATATGCGTTTGCCTCTAGGACCCTTGTTCTTCTTTTTAATCGTGCTCCGCGATACGTCGCTATCGTCGGAGCTGCGCTTACTTCTCTTCCCAGCAATTGTAGTGGATGCATCCGACATCACTACTTCAACTAATTGCTCTATTGCTACGGGGCTTTCCCGTTGCAGGGTCCCTATGTTCGGGCCTACCTTACCTTGCTTCTCACTCTTAGCGTTGGTGTTAGCGCTATCTCTCATGTATTTCTCATACTCTTCTTCGGCGTTGATGGTCACGCCGGTAATATCTACATCTGTATTGTTATCTGTCCGATCGAAGGAGTGGGGACTGCACCTCCTTCTGCCTCTCTTCCAACTTCCTTAGCTACATCTTTGGTTTGTGCTGTTAGAAATTCCATATAGTTCCCACGAGTGTGGTCGGAAAGAATGTTCCCCCCAGCAGAGCCGCCTTGCCAAGGTATGCCCTAGATACTGTAGAATTCGAGCCGGTTTTCTACAGGGACCGTTAGAGACTGGGAAGCCGCCTCATGCCCCGGCCACAAGATACTCAGCACGATGCCTTACACCTTTATCTGCATGCTTATTTTTTATTGAGGTTGTCTCCTCCACTCATCCACATTCACACACACGCACACACACAAGACCCCCTGCATTACACGCAGAATCGCGAAAGAAACGCGCGAAGCATATCTAGAGCGATCCGATAGAATACCGGATAGGCGCGTGACAGAACGTGAAACGCGAAATCGAAAACGAAACATATTGCATGCAAAACCAATTGTTTTACAATCGGACACAATACGAGAGTGTAACCTGCAATAGGGAAAGCGAAAGAAGGAGACACGCGAACGCGAGCGATATAACAATCTTTTTTTTTTTTTTTTTATTGAGCATTCAGAACCTTTTTGGGTTATAATGCTTTTATATATATATATATATATATATATATATATATAAAAGTTTGTGCACAATTATTCAGAAATTATAATTATGAAATATTATAAATGATAAATATTACAAAATCATTATAGAATAAATATAACAATAATTATGCATAATTTAGACCCTAAATTAAATAAAATTATTTTTTGGCAAAATGTCATTTAGAAATTTTATTTTGACAAAACTGTTGCGTTATGGCTAAGCATTTTTGTAATCATTATGAAATTCGTTCTTTGTGTGATGCAATTATTGTACAATATTTGAGCCATTTTCCTATCGGAGTAAAATATAAATATAATAAATAATATATATATAGATATATATATATAATATAAGCTAATAATAAAAGCAATATAAAGAATAAAATGAATAATATAAGAAATTATATAATACTGTTTTGTAATTTATGCTATTTATTTCTATTTATTTTTTTTGCTATGTGCATTACATACACTAAACAATTTGTTTCAAGAGCGTGGCTTTAGCAAACAGGAATTGGATCAGATTTGTTACAGTGTCCTGATGTATGGATTAATCCTAATCATAAGTCATTACTAGGACTTGGCAATTATGATATTAATGTTATTATGGCTGCTCTTCAAAGAAGAGCTGTATGGTTCGACAAGCGTAGGTCTGTACTTTTGTATTAAGAAATATGATTACATATATGATTATAATTCTTACATTTTTTATTTTATAGGGATCCTAAGTGTCTTTGTCTAGACAACATTGAGGGTTTTATACTTAATGTTCCAATTGAATATAAACTAGGTTTTGTGTTACTTCCTTTGAAACGACGTCATTGGATTGCTCTAAAAAAGATTCACGGTGCCTTTTATAATCTTGATTCAAAACTGGACTCACCCCAATTAATAGGAAAGGTCATTAAATATGAAATTAATTTTGTTGAAAGATATATTTTTTATATACGTATTGTGCAATATTAATTATATATTTTCTCTTATATTAGGACAACGATTTACTCATATATTTAAAGGACCAGATAGATAGCCAGAAAAAAGAGCTATTCCTTGCTGTTTCTAGAGAAATTGATAGCAATCAAGGATGGTTAATAGACATATGTGAAAACAAAGAAGACAATAACATGGATCATGATTCCAAGTATATCGAAGACAGATATCCAGATTTAGATTTGAAGAAATCAGAATCCAGAGAGATGAATGAAAATGAAGAATTTCTTGATAACAAAAATTCTAGATAATTGGGGGCATCATGCTCCACAATTGTTTATTTATTTATGGTTACAATCTTAAATAAAAAAGGTGGCTATAGTTGTTACAAAGAAAGACTTGAAATTATAAAAACAAAGGAAGAAAAATAAAGCAAATAAAGAAAATTACGTATAAGTGTTTCACAGTAACATTTTTATTCCACATAATACAAATAATTATATATATGTATATATATATAATTGCTTGAGCACGCATATGATTTGGAATTTATATTAATATAAAAATATGATGTTTTACATCATATTTTTATATTAATATAAATTCCAAATAAAAACTTTTTTCCCTTTTCCTCTTCCCCGGCCTCTCTGACCTCTTTGATAAGTTGGTGGTGCTTGTGGTAGCGGTGGTGCTTGCGGTGGCGGTGGTGGTGGTGCTTGTGGTGGCGGTGGTGCTTGCAGTGGCGGTGGTGGCAGCGGCTGTTGGAGCCGTCGCTCGCGGCGGCGTTGGCGATACCGCCTTCTTCGCTCTGATTGAGGCAACTATAAAAAACTATAAAAAAAATAATTATTTTATAAAATAATTTTAATTTTATTATTTTAATTTTTATTATTTTAATTTTTATTATTTTAATTTTTATTATTTTAGCCATTTTAATATGTATAAAATTAATTAAACCGATTCGAGTAGATATTAAATTAATTATATTAATTATATTAGTATATAAAATAATATTTCTACAAATTATATACTTACTGCTTGTTGTCGTGCGTTAGGCATTATAATAATGCATCCGGGCCCAGGCGGCCTGGGCGGTAGGCCGTGCACCGGTAGTCCGTGCACAGGTAGGCCGTGCACCGGTAGGCCGTGCACCGGTAGACCGTGCACAGGTAGGCCGTGCACCGGTAGGCCGTGCACAGGTAGGCCGTGCGGCACGGCAATCTGCCTATCTTCATTTGGCACGTCCGGTTGCCCGTGCTCATCCGGCACGTGCTCAACCGGCACGGGTAGTCCCGGTGGCGGTAGCGGTATTGCTGCAAAAAATGTTTTATATATATAATGCATACAATATTTGCACATGTATTTATATACATACATGTATATACATCGATAAATATATAAAGGTCAAATAGAGGTTATTACAGGTTAGAAAAAATCATGGTGTACAAAAAAATGTTACGCCATAAATGAATAAATGAATGCTTTATATATAAATATATAAAATGTGCAATATTTTTATATTTGGGTATAATATGTACGTATACATACATATACATATATAAATACATATATAAATAAAGAGAACAATTACTTACCACGTTCACGGTTCGCCATTATGCTAACATGTACTATCGATTATCGAGTGCAATTATATCGTTTATATCACGCGATCTAAGCTTCCATATGGTTTCAGTAGCACAGAGTATATAGAGTATAGAGTATTGTTTTGGTGTCAGTGCAGAGTGTTCTGTGTTATTAGAGTATTTATTAGAGTATTATTAGTATTATTAGTATTATTTAGAGAGCATATACATTCATTATGCCTAAATATACTAATAAGATGAAAACAGCTTCGGCACAACGTGTGTCTTTATCACAAAAAATGCGTCGCATGCGACAAGCGCGTGACAAAAATTTTTGTGACAATTCTTTTGTTGTGAATCAAGAAAGAATTGATGAGGACTCCAGAAAAAAATCATTGGGATGCGTATCGGATTTCATGGAAATTCCAGGTAAATCACACCAATTATATGCATGCGAGGATAACAGAAATGTAGATAACGACATGTCGACATCATTATCTTTTATAGAAACATTTTCTCAATCATCTGTCGATGCATGCGCAACACAGAAGTTTCAATCAGAAAAAAATAATATTTTAGATGATGATGATTCATCTGTAGGATCATTATCAGACGTTCGTGAATTTCGTAAAAATTTTGCATGTTTGTCGATGAACGAGCCGCACACATATACAGATGAGAGAAATGTGATGACAGATAATGATGCGTTCACACCGCAGTCGTTGAATACATTTTTTGAAAATTCAGCAGATGCATGCATACTGACAGATTCGGAGAGTATAATGCAAAACAATATCCAAGATATTGAAGACGTCGAAAATATCGAAAACGTCGAAAACGTCGAAAATGTTGAAGACGTCGAAAATGTTGAAGACGTCGAAAATGTTGAAGACGTCGAAGATATCGAAAATATTGTTTTGCACACTGATGGGAATATCGACGCACATTATTTGTATTCTGAAGAGATTAGTGGACGACGTATCGTCGATTTTGGGCATGCTTTTGCTGAATTGCAGAGACTGTCTACTCATTGGATCGGCGAATGTCGTTTTACTGATCTTGTAATAAGCGAAAAGAAGCGTGACGGTCTAAAAACCTGATTTTCTGTCAAATGTCGAATGTGTAACTTCAAACGTAGCTTTTGGAGTGAACCAACAGACGACAGAATATTGGATGTCAATAAAGGTATCGTATCCGGTACTATATTGACAGGGACTGGTCATAAGCAGCTTGAAGAACTTCTTGCTGCTGCGGATGTTCCATGCATGAGTAGTAAAACATATATAAAGCATCATAACGAAATATCGGAAGCCTTCGCCGTCGCCGCGGAAAAAGAAATGCGCGCGGCTGGCGAAGAGGAAAAACGTTTGGTAATCGAAAGAGGAGATGTCATAGACGGCATTCCGCATATACCCGTGATAACAGATGGCTCGTGGATGAAGAGATCCTACCGTACTGGTAGTTACGATTCTCCATCCGGAGCAGCTATTATTACGGGATATCATTCTAAAAAAGTGTTATTTGTTGGTGTCCGTAATAAATATTGTATTGTCTGCGCGAGAGCAGCTAAAATTAATGTAGTAGCAAAAGAGCATACATGTTTTAAAAATTGGGGAAGTAATCAGAGCTCCACCAGTATGGAAAGTGATATAATCCTCGAACGCTTCCGACTTAGTTTAGAAATGCATGGCCTTATTTATAATAAATATATCGGTGACGGTGATAGTAACGTATTAAAAAAATTGAGAGATTTTCCACCGTATCCAAATATTGTTGTGGAGAAGATTGAATGCACGAATCATCTTCTCCGCAATCTTTGTAATAAAATACGTGAAGCAGGTAGTACCGGTAGTAGAAATATATCAAAATTAAAGAAGGTCGTTGAGCACAGCGTTATGAAAATTCGAAACGCTGTGGTCAAGGCTGTCACCTTTCGCCGCAATCGTGAAGTTAGTTGGCAAACAAAAATTTTAGAATTAATGAAAGATTTAAATAATATACCTAGCCATGTATTTGGTGAACATAAAGATTGTGCTTCGCTTCAATATTTCTGTAATGGACAACAGAAAGAAGGCGAGCAAAATCTTGTGCCCCAATTACAACGTGCAGGTTTATTACAAAAAGTAGAAAATGCTATGAAACGCATTATAGAAAATGCCGATAGTTTACTATATCAATTTACTAGTAATTCCGTTGAAAGTTGTAATGGAATTATAAGTAAATTTATTGGTGGCAAGCGCGTTCATTATGCCATGAAAGGTTCTTATCAGACACGCGTTAAAGCATTCGTAGTGCAATGTAATACTTCGCGAGCCTTAAGTTCTGTTTGTCGTGCGATAGATAAAAAACCACCCACACAAACAAAAATTATTGAAAATAGAAATATAAAAAAAAATGCCAACCAACTTCAACGAACACGTGCGGCGAAAGAATTAGGTCTCTCTGTTCGTACATCTAAATTTTCCGCTAAAATAACGGCTGATAAAGATTATGGACCAAATGTAGAACGGCCAGATATCGAAGGTAATATGTACAAACAGCTGAGACTTAATCATTATGAAATGTTATTAGAGCAACAACGTAATTGTGCTGTATTGGAGTGTGCTACACGGGATCAGCATGAAAACCCGGAGTGGCACAACGTACGGCGAAATCTTCTCACTGCTTCAAACTTTGGAAAAGTTTGTAGCAGAAGAGAAACAACTTCGTGCCAAAATCTTGTGAAAGCAATTCTTTATCCTCCTCGATTGACGGGCGCGGCTGTTGAGTGGGGTAAAGAAAAAGAGATGATGGCACGAGAGCAATTGCAGGTGGAATTAGGGATAGAAATTAATAATTGTGGTATATTTATAGATGAAACTATCCCATATCTTGCCGCGACGCCTGACGGCATTGTCGGAGACGATACTATCGTTGCTTATTTTATTTTAGATTAAATGTCCTTATGCGGCGCGGCATGTGTCTCCTATCACTGCAATGCTCAATAAGATTTCACATATTTATAGAATATTTGATAAAACGGATGACACTCGAATGAATCAAAGACACGCGTACTACTTCCAAGTGCAGGGACAACTCCACATAACGCAAAGAAAGTATTGCATTTTTGCTGTGTGGACACCCTTTGGATTGAAGTACACGATTGTCGAGTGTGATGACAGATTTTGGGAAACAAAAATGTCAGCACTGCTTAAACGATTCTACGAGGACTGCTTGGTTGCCGAAATAATAGATAGTAGAGTAGCAAGAAATATGCCTATTCGGGAACCGCAGTATGTCATCGAAGCACAAGCGGCTCGGAAAAATGACATAAAAGTGGAAAGTGTTATCGAAAGCACTACTACCACTGTTGCTATTCCAGAAATAGAGCAAGATGACGATTGCATTATAACTGATTACTCGAATGAAAAACGAGATGTAACTGAGGATGACATAAAAAGACTAAGAAAAATGTTAGATCATGTGATACCTTCTCTTTTATTAGTAAAGAATAATGTTTTGCCCATAGATAGTAAATTAAATGATGAATCGTTAGATTTATTTTTACGCATTGTAAGAGAGACTTCTTGCTTTGAAACACAAAGTGTGTTATATTTAGAATACCCGCACATAATTGAAGCTAGTCGTAGCAATAAAAGCTTACAAATTATTGGCGGAAATTGCACAGATCATTGGCGATGCATTTATTTTGATGGCACCAAACTTCACGTGTACGACAGCCTAGCTGGTACTACGTACGATAAATTGGCTGCTAAAGAAAAAGAATATATTCGCCTTCGTTATCCCAAGATTAACAAATATGATATAATTTTCGAAGAGGTACAAACACAACCGGATTGTACCTCTTGTGGAATTTATGCTGCGGCTTTCGCTACAACTGTAGCCTTGAAAGGAAATCCTTGTAATAAAAAATATTCCAGTGACGTAAAATGCATGAGACGTCATTTAATTAAAATTCTAGAAAGCAACAAATTATTGCCTTTCCCGAATTAATATTTTTAATTATTTAACCCATCTTTGTAAACTTTTATTGCTGCCATTATGCAAAAATAAGCAATGATAAAATAAAATGGTACAAGTTATCTGCAATCGTCATTGTATAGAACATATAGTATAACATAAAAATCTCGGAGAGACGATAAAAGAATATTGGTTGCGTTCTCACGGGAATGGGCGTTGGAGGGGCCCATTCTATATTTTATATATGTAATATTAAATTTATTATGACAATTAAATTTTATGTTATACTTTTGTTTTGAAAATAGTGCATTGCAAATTAGATCGCAATTTGAACTGAGGTGATTGCGTCGCAAAGTGCAGTTAATATCAGATAAGTTTTGTTTTGCAATGTACTATTTTCAAAAATATTTAGTAATAGGTAGATGAAAATTAAACAAATTACAAAATACAAGTATAGAAACACATAATAAACAAAGTTGCATGTAAAATAACAAGAAATATTTTATACAGTAACTTCCCATAATATGGTTGAGGTCACTTTGCGACGCAATCATTTAACTTAGTTTAAATTGCGATCCACTCGAATTATTAATTCGTGTTGTTTATTAAATATGTACAGAAACAATAGCAATTACATTAATTTAAATTTTTATTAACTTCAAATTATAGAAAAGATATTAGATATTTAAATGTATGTTTACATGTACATTGCTTGCTATTGTTTACTGTACATTGTGTACATATTATTATATATTTTTATCCCATGAGATGAGTAATCGTACTGCATTAAAAACTTTAAAATAGAAAAGATCTAAAAAATAATACAATCAAATATATAATTAATAGAAGTTTGATTGCATTGGAAAAAATGGCATATATCATACTTTTACATTTCTTATTATTTATATTATGTAGCGCTTGTGTTATATTTTTGGCGTGTGTTTGTTTATTTGGCGGCACAATGGCTTCGCAGAGGAAAGGCGGTTCGCTGGTGAGGTGTAGCCAGTAACTTGAAGATTTCCGTCAGGTTTATTCTGTGTTCTATGTACAACTATATACAGGTCGCCTTTATTGGTGGTACTGAAAAGGACCGATTGTAAGTGCTTTATGTGGCCCTAAAAGGGCCGGTTTTCGGGTGTTATCTGGCTATTTTCTTCTCTCGCCACTCGATCCTCGGCTCCGTGGTTGTATAGCGAATAGGCCCCCACTTTCGTAACGCCGGCGGAGTTCCTGGGGGAGTATAGCTCCGCTCGTCGGGAGGCGTTGATGTCTGTGCCGTTCTGCTGCTGTAGGTCGTCGTCGACTCCCAGTCGGAGAGATCGGATTGCGTTGACTGATCGGTGGTGAGATGGTAGTCACACTGCGTGGCTCGCTCTACGGTGTCGTGACTGCTTGACTGCGTTGCCTGGTCGACTAGTGTAGGCTGACACTGGATAGCCCTGCGAACCCTGCTGATCCGCGAGGTCTGGGTAGCGGCATGTGCCCTCCGATGTACGGGAGGAGATGGCGGCAAAGGCGACAGCAACAGCGGTATCTGCCACGGCCCGTTCGGTGACGTGTGTCGTCTTATCCGGATGTCCCACGTAGTCAGTAGACTCCGTGTCGGCCTGGTAAGTCTAGGCGGTGATAGCTCCAGCGGGTATGGCTTCCACTCTCGGAGACTCCACTGGACTCGCTTGGTTGGCCTTGGCGGTGTCCAGGGTCGGTCTGGCCGCAGATATTGCCCAGGTGATGCTGGCGACGGCAATGGACGTGGATAGCCCCGATTATTGTTCTCGTCGCTTTGCAGCTCGAAGAACTTTCGTAAATGTACAGTGGCTTATTACCCACTGAATTCGCGAGACTCTCAACTGCTTCAAAAAATGCTGTTTCCAAAAGTCGCCTGTGCAGCGAGAACTGCGAACCTGCTCTCGATCGGCGCGGCGCGCGCTCTTATATACCCTATCGGAGGTATTTCACCATCGGGAGAGCGTAGCCGCGTAGCGGCGACACCGCGAACGTGCGCGTGTCGGGAGGAAGCGCTCTCGGGAAACTCCGGAGGATTGTCGTGCCTCAGGTGCTTTCTCCGAGGCGCTTGTATATGTATGTGGCGTTGATATGCCGCAGGGGCGCTCGTTATCACGTGGCGCCTGCGTGTGACGTTGAGACGCCACATATTATATTTTTATATTTATATTACATATTTTTTTCAATATTTTGTATTAAATATTTATATATAACGATTTTCGGGATAAGAATATGTAACAATATGTTGTAGCGCTTCTATTGTTGTGTTTCCGATAAGCGCAAAAAATTATGATTTTATTATAAGTAATTGATATTTTAATATTATATAATTGACATTGTTTTCCTTGCAGATTTTATAATGAATAATTTCTTTTATTATAATTATATTGATATTAATCTATGTATGCACCATAGAGTTGCTTGTTGTTGCAGATAAATTTGGAGACGTCTGAAGGGCGGATCACTTTCAACGAAGAGGCGTGGATACCATTGAATCAACGCCATTATATTGCAGCAGGTAACGTATGCACAGTGGGGGTTTTAGTGAGTAAGAATCTCACACTACCCCGGAAAACCGGGGTGCCTTTTGAAGGTTTCCCCCACGTAAAAAAAAAAAAAAAAAAACGCTACTGCTATGTTAAAAGCTCTAGCTTCAATCAATTAATAATCCAATATAATAATCAACAATTTTTTTTATATTATAGTATATAGTATATTGGAATATATATAAAAATATTAAAAAATATTTTTTTAAATTGAGAAAAGAATATTTTAAATATTAAAAAAATATTTTAAATATTCTTTTTAAAATAATCTTTAACAAATTTTTTTAAATATTTTTATATATTCAAATACTTATTATTATATAAAAATAATTGTTGATTATATATTCATTGGAGTATTAATTATTGATTGAAGCTTGAGCTATATGGCACAAACTGAACATCTTGTACATTGTCTGCATAATATTTCACTTATTTATAAAATATATAATATATAAGTTTATATATACACACACACACACACAGATATGACAAGCGTTCTAGATTTTTTTTTTTCGATTATTGATGTTATATTGTGTAATCTCTCTCTCTCTCTCTCTCTCTTCCTCCTCTCCTCTCGTCCTCTCTCTCTTCCTCTCTCTCTCCTCTCTCTTCTCCTCTCTCTCTCCTCTCTCTCTCTTCTCTCTCTCTCCTTCTCTCATCCTCTTCTCTTCTCTCTCTCTCTCTCTCTCTCCTCTCTCACTCTCTCTCTCTCTCTCTCTCTCTCTCTCTCTCTCGTTCCTCACTCTCTTCTCTCGTCTCATCTCCCTCTTCGCTCCTCTCTCTCTCTCTGCTCTCTCCATCTCTCCTCTCATCCTTCCTCGACTCATCTCTCCTTCTCCTCTCGCTCTTCATCTCTCCGTTCCTCTCGTCTTCCTCTCCTTCTCTGCGTCTCGCTCGGTCTCTCCTCGCACTCACTCTCTCTCAGATCCTCTCCCATCCCCTCATCTCTTCTCTCTTCTTCCTCTCTCTCCTCTCTCTCTCTCGTCCTCTTCTCTCTCCTCATCTCTGTCCCCGATCGCTCCTCGACTCTCTCTTCTCTCTCTCCTCTCTCGGTCTGTCTCCTCTTGGACTCTGCGTTGATACCACTGCTT